>NW_020884875.1:18341276-18342286 GCF_003945725.1 Corapipo altera | reverse complement strand
AAAAAAAAAAAAAAAGAAAAAAGAAAAGAAAAAAGAAGAGGACATTTTTCAAGGTTCTCTACTTTATTATATTGGGACATCAGGACTTAAATGCCTGCAATATAGTCTGAGCCTTGTAATTAGTAATCATTCATTACAAGCTGAAAACACCATATAGAGCCCTCACAGCCCCAAAGGACTTAACTGTTAACTGCAGCTAGTGTTGTTTTATGATTCCAATAACTAAAATCTATTGACTGTGATTTTATTATAGTTTGTAAAGAAAGAAATTGAGTGTCTCTTCCATTTTGTTCTAGCCTGAGGCAACTGCTGTCTGTCTTATTTTCTGTTACCATTAAAACTGAAAATCTGGAGAGAATTACATTTCTTTGTATTAGATGATCAATGAAATCAACAACGTGCAAGCAATTGATGGTATTAAATTAACATATTTAATCTTGAGTATCAAGATAAAATACCCTGTTCATTAATATACTTAAACCATATGGTTGCTTTTGGTTTTGGTGTCAGTTTGGTTGGGTGGGCAATGCTTAGGCACAACATAAGATACACTTATTGATTCTTAAAAGGTCTTTATTCACACTTGAGCCAAAGCAGCTGGTAGAGGGCTAAAGAGCACTCAAGTCACCCAAATCTCTAGATATTCTTTCTGCTGTACCATCTGTATCCTATTAAATATTCTTGACTTTTGCCAAGTTTGGCCAATTTATATGTTAAATCGGTTGCTGAAAACAGGATCCAAGATGCTTGTTCAGGAAAAAAAATAGTATTAAATTGCAAACTCTTATACATTAATCATTTGTTTTGGAAAAATCCAATTCAAGTTCTGCTGCACAAATAATGGCTGTAAGATGTCAGATTTCTGAGTCTCTGAGACAAAAATAGGATGGTAAGTACAATTTCAGCACATTTTATTCCCAAAGAAGGGTATCATCTTCAAACTTGAGAGATGTCATTCAATTTCTTGTTGGAACAGTCAAAATCCACCAATCCTGTGAAGCAGGTGTACA
>NW_020884875.1:18142241-18341266 GCF_003945725.1 Corapipo altera | reverse complement strand
CTTGTTGGAACAGTCAAAATCCACCAATCCTGTGAAGCAGGTGTACAATCACTTGCAAATGCTTTTCCATCCAGTATGTGTTATAATCAAATGAATCCTAAACTGAATAACTACTGATATTTTAGTGCCTAGTAATCAACTAAACACTGAAGTAATCCTGAGCACCATATATTTAGTGCTACTATTTAATGGTGATAATCTATAAGGAAACCAGTGTTTTAATTTCTATTAGTTTAATTTATTGAATTAGGAGTCAAAAAATCTCATCTCTGGCAGAGATATTTTTCCTATAAATCAAATACCAACTGCATTTTGTCAGTGATATTCCATCCACTGATTTCATGTCAGTTGTCTCATTGCAGAAGTTTGAATTTGACCATCTCACTAAAACCCCCTGAATGTATTAAAAGTGCCTTCCATTTTTGAGAGGGTGATGCTTTTTTCTTTATATGAAGACCTATTGATTCCTAGCAAAAAGGGATTATAAAAAAATTCTTAAAAATTCACTGTATCTGATTTTGTGTATTTTTTCTCTTTCAATATCTATTTTTATTTTTTATATATTTTGCTCTTATATTTTAAGTTCTGTCATCACATACACTTACACTTTGACTGCAGGATTTGTGTATATATTACCAGCAGTAAGACCTTGTCAAATTTCTGATAAAATATTTTCAAAGTCCCATTCTCTTCCCTCAGTGCAGTAATATCATAAAACCTAATTTTTTGCCACTTCTCATTCTTATCTTGAATGAATGTGCATTCACTTCAATGTGAATGCTCCCCTGCTGAGATTTGATGATGTGACAATGTAGCCTAATTTCAGTGTTAAATCAGTTACTCAAAAAAAGTGAGATAAATAACAATATAGACAATTTTTAATACAGACAAATGTGTCAAAAATTATTACATGTTAAAATATTTTGGTATGTTGCACATTGGTTTTTTTGTAGCTCTCTATTTTACACATGACTGCTATGTGAAACAGAACATTCAGGTCCAAAACCTGAGGCTACCATTAACTCATTTTAAATAAAATTTCGATTTGACTCACTTAAATACTTAAATATTTCTTCACTTTTTACTACTTTTTTTTTTTCCCCCATCCAGGACATACAAAAGCCTTGAAAAGGAGGAGTGGGAATAAAATGTCATATTTCAAGGTTTGTTGAAAAAGAGATACATGGGTTTTTCCATAATGAATTTTCAAAACTCTTCCTAAACCTACAAATCAGTCAAGCCCGTACTTGATAATACATGAATGGAGAGGATTTGAAATGTATCGTCCTTGTTTTTTTCCTTACCTTTTTAACTGCTTGTTTTGTTCATGTGTGTGTGTGTGAGAGAGAGAGAGACTATTGAAAATGTTACTGAGCTGCCTTTTTTAATTCTGCACTCTTCTTGCAGAATATGAGTAATAATCTTATTAAAGGGCTAAGATCTTCTTTCCAGTGTTCCTGATTTAATTGGAGCAAGAGGTACACAGAAAACTTGTTTTACCTATTGGATTTCTGCATTGCTCTTAACAGATTCCTTGTATATAACTCATTTGGATAAAAATATAAATCTTTAAACATAGTTGCAAATAATGGCTTCACAAAATATATGATTCACTTATTTTTTCGTAATTAAAATTTATTAAATCTACATACAAACTATCAGTAACCAAGATAGGTTAGGGAAATAAGTTGGAACTTAGGGAAAATGAAATAAAAATTAAGGAGTGAGTGTTGAATTACTCATTTGGCTTTCCAAGTGACAAGTCAGATATTTCACAGGTAATACCAGTGCCCCATGTTAAGTATTATATCAGAATTCAATAGAATAATGCTACTACTTCATCATTAGATCTCAACTACCTCAATTAAATTGGAGTTGTCAGCTCCTCTGTTTAGGTGATGATGGCTAATTTTCCCAAATTGTTCATAACCTCTTTGTTATTTATTGAAGAATTAGGATGTACTATATGAATGCCATCTCCAAAAGAAATCATGTTAGGGTTTTTAATCTCATGCACTTCTACTGCATGAATTTTCAATATTGAGATTCATTCATTTTTTAGAAACCATACAATTTTCTCACAGCATAGGAATAGAGGAATCATTTAATCTCTGTTTCGTTAACTCTGTGGGACATGAATGGGGCTTAGCATGAAGAAACTCTTAACACCTTATCATCTTATCATTATCTGTCATTCAGTGATCTAACTCACAGTACTTGCATTCAAGTAATATTCACTTGTAGTTTTACTTGATTACCTTTAGGTGGTATTTAAACTGATGCTTGATATTTACCTCAAAACAAACAAACAAACAAAAATAAATAAAGAATCACAAAGAGGTCCTAAACTATTGTTATACAAAAGTCTTTTTAAAGTCTGAATCTTTCAAAGTGGACTTCAATGAAAGTAAATAGATGAAGGATAAAGGGCTCAGCTCAGGATTATCTAGAAAAACCTTCATTCACCAAATACCATAAACCTAAATGGCTTTGAATTATTTCATTTTTGAGAGGAATCCTATTTTATGTGCTGCATACCAGTACTTTTGGAATTCCACGGCACTGTTTAAATGCTTAGCTTTCTTAGTACTTCAGTAATATTCAGAAGAAAAATACTTGAAGAGGTGACTTAGTGTTTCTCTGTCACTCAGTGGTAGAAGAAACCTGGGCATTTCAGATTACTATATGAGGTAAAACTAGAAAAATCTAAGACAAGATGTTATATATTCATACACTGTGACTGTATTAGGAATATCTCAAATATGTTAAGTTTACTGTGAGTGTGTAAATTACCTTAACATCTCTGTCACATATACTTATTTTCATGATACTCAAACTCAGTGAGAAGGCAATGAATTACCACTAAAGAAACTGACCATTTTAGAAATTAATAACCTCTGAAAGTCAGAGTGGGTTTCCCAAACCGTAATTTTGTAAGATTTGATTTTTAAAACAGGAGTATAAGCAATTGATTTTTAAAACAGGAGTATAAGCAAGACAGAAATTTGTAGTTCTTTCTTGAAGAAGTCATGAATAAGATATTTATGTCTTACCCTACAATTACAATTGCATATGTTTTGTTCTGTACCTCTTTCCTAGGCCTCTAACAAATTTAATTGCCTCATAACCTTTCTTTTGTATTTCCAGAATTTTGAAGTTAAAAAATCCATATATCAAGGTGTGGTGGTTTGAAACTCCCAAGAATCTAATTTTTAAGTTCAAGCCCCCCTCCTACAGTTTACCCCTGTGAGAGGGTTTAGTGATGGTGTGGACTTGATATCTTTGCCACCCCATGTGAAGAGTTTTCAGACAAAACACAACCATTCGTTATTGGGGGGAAGGGGAAAATATTTACAAAGGTTTATTTACATCCACATATATATTTACATTAAATCAAATTTCTCCTTTTCTTCAATAAAAGTCCAAAAAGAAAAGAGAAAAGTCTTTCTGTCACTTCTCAGGCCACAGTTCCTTCATTTCAGTTTTCTTGTGGCACTAGTTAGTGTCCTTCATTTTCCCGAGGCAGTAGATTTGACAGTCAGGATTTTTATTCTTACTTTGTGGAAATTCCAACCCCAAGGCCCAGCCTTCGGGGGATTTCCTGGTAGATCTTCACTCCTCTTGGGTTAGAACATTGAAGGCAGCTTTCAGTTCAGTCTTACCACCGCTCTTTTACTCTGTCTCAGCTCAATAGCTTGATAGAAACAGTAACAGCAGCAGTGGAGGCCAAGGCCACCTCCTTCGCATTCCGTCCTGGCTCAACTCTCAGGACAACTCCGGGTTTTCAGCTCCTTTCTCTTTCTCTCTAGCTGCTGCTGCATTTTGGGACTCCCTAAGAGTTTGGAAGTCCACTCCTTCTCTTCAGAGAGTCTCTGGTTTTTGGGAAAATAATACAGTCTTACCCCAAACCAGCTCTGTTGAGTTTACCTCTGTTTTGTTGCCAGTTCTCCCTCCTGCAGGAACATCTCTGCGTCTTTCATCCGGCTTCACATTATATCGCTGCTACTGGCTATCTTTTGGCTTTTAACCATCCCTGTCTCTGTTCAGCACTGCTCTGCTGCTGCTTTCAGTGTCTTCTGCTGCTGCTGACAGTAAGGAAACTCTTCCAGCTCTTGATTAAGGGACCAGTTCCAGTTTTGACACTATACCGGTTCTCCCGTCACCTCAGCTGGGGGCTGGGGGCCCTTGGCCCCCAGAGGGGCTCACTAGCCCCCTGCCTCCTCGTGGCTCAGATCATGACTATCTATCTTCTAAAAAACTATCTTCACCACCTTCTCTTCCGTTTCTGTGGGTATGCAATTTCCGTAGGGCGCACGTGGACTATTGATTGGTCCAGTATTATCAGTGGGGCAAACCATTACTACCTCAGAGAAAAGGTTTTTCGAATCACCACACAAGGGTCTCGTGAATGTATGTGACCTATAAAGGTATTTTTAGAACACATCTTTATTTAGGTAGCAATAGGACCATGGTATCTCAGTCTTTAACAGTGAGAAAAGGAAGGCGGCTTTCACGCATAGAGTGATCTTAGGCTGCTTCATGTTACTGAAAGCTTTTATAATAAGGAGCTGTGAGAACTACTCACATTCTCATAATAAAATTGTGAAACATTCATATCAGTGCAAAGAACCACAAGAAAGTTATCACTATTATGAGCATGTTTATTTTATTCTAATATCTCTGCTGCACTGTAAAATTGCCAGGGGCTGAGCAAGTGTAGAAGATTGTCTTTTCTCAGTTGGCCTTATGTTTTGAATTGAACAATTACCATTATTCCCTGCGTGTATGCTCTCAGGGTCTCTCCATTTCAGGCTCCAGTGAATTACACACATAGCCAAGGTACTCATACACCCTAGCCTGAATACTGAGAGCAGTGCAGAAGTAACAACACATAATGCACAGTATAACTCATCTACCTATTGTCACAGCTAGATTTGTCGTGAAACTTACGCTGGTTAACCTGTCTTACTGCCATACTGAATTCCACTGGTTAGGTACCTAACTGCCTCACAAAAACCTCTAAACCGTCAGCGACTATTAAATACGAGCCCTCTTTAAGGTTTGTATCTTTCCATCTTTTTCTAGCTGCATCTGTTCTCATTTATCCTTTGGATAGAACAGAAGCTGTATTTGTCATTCATTTCCATGATATCATTTTCTTAATATTTATGCCAAACCCTCTATGATTTGGTCATAGACAACCACAAGGGGAAATGGCAAACTGGTGCTCATTCAAACTTCTTTCTGTTACCATTCAAGCATGGTAGAGACAGAGGAGGGAAGTGTTGCCTAAAATTACCACTTAAAAGAAACTCTAAGACTCAATTTGTGAGTTTTAGCAGGCAGTCATGCTTTTATTACACCACACCATACACACAATGATTTCAGCGTGCCAGTTGCCCTGGGAATCAGTTCACCAAAGGGCACACTGAGATATCCTTGTTACAGGTTATATGTTTGCATTATCTGATCATTCATTTTCGTTCCCTGCATTCCTGTTACATATTTATGACATTTCCCAACATTTATTAACACATACGTATATGCATACATCCTGATAAGGTCTTTGAGGAGCTTCACGAAGGGTCTCTGGTGGTCGTCTGTGTCGGGACGTCCCCAAAGTCCTTAGTGACTAGATTATGAATTTTTTTAAGACAATACTCCTGGTTATCCATGAACCCAGCATTGCCTGCTCAGCTGCTTCAGCTCCCTTCTTCATTGTTCCTTCCCTCCTTACTTGGCTGCTTTCTTTAATTTGGGGCTTTGGTTGCACAGTAATTTCCTATGGTACATTTCGGTTGCAAAATTATTAGTTCTTGCTAGATATCTCTAAACCCTGATATCAGGAGAAGAATAACTGCTCCAAAATTATATCCTGCTTTTCTGTGTTTATTTCCTTCACTGACTTTAATTTGTAAGCTAAGCCCAGATTTTTCTATCAGAGATACATGCTTGTCCTTTCCAGAAGTCAAACTGAGTTCTTCTTGTCTCCTGCCTCATCACCCACGATAAAGATTCTGGGATGAAAACTAAACAGGCAGATTGTGATAGGTGATAGAAAAGAATAACACAAGGTATTGCCTTTACAGTACTTACAGAATTAATTTTTTTGCTAATAAATTAATGCCTGCATTTCCTGAGATACTGTGCCGAATTGTCCTTGGCTGAATGGTGTAGGCTCACCAAGCCATTCAGCAGGACAGGCATTGAGCAAATAAGATGGAAAAAGCTCACGAGTCAAGCTAAAGTCAATTTAAAAAAGAAAAACATAAAAGTTGTGTACAGAAGCAAAGAAAAAAAAATATTTATTTTCTACTTCCCTTCAGTAGGTATTTTCTGCCACTTACTAGGAAGTAAGACTTTGGTATGCATACTGGTTGCTCTGGAAGGTAAATGTCATGGTAACACATGCCACTTCCCTTACCCACAGCCCCCAGTCTTCTCACTTAGCTTTTTTTTGCTGAGCAGACATCAAAGGCCAATTTGGGTTGTGTCTCCTGGTTGTGTCCCCTCCCAGCATCTTGCCCAACTCCTGCCTGCTGATGGACAGGAGGAATGTCGAAAGACAGCGCTGATGCTGTGCCAGCACTGCTCAGTAGTAGCCAATGCAAAGCACAGCACTGTGAGGGCTGCTGTGGGGAAATGAACTACATCTCAGCCAGATGCACTTTGTCATACTACTTTCTTTTGACTCTAACTAGGAGACAGTTCAATAAACGTATCTTGTGCCCTAAAGTTTTTCTCAGAAAATACTGATCCCACAGGTGAATATGCCAGTCCTGCTTCACTCTGTTCTTCAGTATCATGAGCAACTGCCGATGTGAAAACTGAGATCTGACATTGATAATGTCTGTTTCTCCTCTAGATAGAAATTTTCCTTGATTACTTTAATTTTCAGGGTTTCACAGAAAATGTTTTAGAGCACGTACAAAAGTTGAAGACAAAGCAGCATCTTGATCTACTGGGGAAAAAAAAAGGTGGAAACCCAGCTTTTTTGGAAGTTTGTTTTTTTTTAATTTAGTGAGGTTCTTAAGCATAATTATGAGTCCCAAGTGATGAAAACAAGATCCAGTTTAAAAGTTTAAACAGTAAAATAAACCTTAAGGTAGAAAAAAAAAAAATCAGTAAAATAGAAGAAGGAAAATCTATTACTAAAAATGTCAGTGGCTTATATAAATGATAGAACACTTATAAAGAAGGAAGCAAACTAAAAGTGAAGGACTTGAGTATCTATGATAAATGAGAGAGTAAGTCAGAGGAAATAAAGGACTTATTAATTACTTCTACATGGAAATGAAAGTCTAGAAGCTCCAACCATCTAATTCATTTAGCCATACAAATAAGGTAACACACACTCAGACTTTATATTCATTGGTGCAACCCAAAGCTAATAAATATACATATATAGCAAATAATCCCTAAATTAAACAAGTATGGAACCATATAGGTGCCATGGTGTAAGTTCTTTTACTGAGCCACAACTGCCACCCAGATTTTTGCATGAAAATTTTCCAGACACTTCTAAGATTTTCTTGGTTATTAGTAGGGAAATTATCTTCAAACTGATATGAAAGAATGCTATGTAAGAGTTCTATTTACTTTGTTTTTAACAAATAGTTAAAACTTACCATTAGTCATATCCAAAGATACATCAGTCCTCTGACAGTGTGAGGAAATCAACAAGATATTTCAGTTTGAAAACAAGTATTTTTTTTTAGAAAGAATAAAAGAGACCTTCTTCTCCTGGCATACGTTGCGCACAGTGGTCTGCGAGGTTGCCCACGGAGTTTTCTCAGTGGCATTTTGAACAGAAAAGACATGTTAAGAAAAACAAAGAGCATAAATGGGAGATGGGCAGGATGTTATGCTGAACAGTAACTGTAAAATGAAAATAAACATAGCATCAGGAATAAAGTGATGGATGAAGTGGAACAAAGTAGGGAAAGTTAGTTTAAAATAAATTCTGTTTAATTGTTCCAAGTGGAATATATATCATCAAACCATGGTATCTTACCTATCACTGCTTTCTAATTATACTGGTATTGGCTGGCATAGAGTTAATTTTTTCATAGTTGCTCTCATGGTGCTGTATTTTGGATTTTTGATGAAAATAGTGTTGATAACATAGTTGTGTTCTCATTACTGCTGAGCAGTTCATACACAGTAACACAGCATCAAGGCTGCTGGCAGGGCACAGGAGGTTGGGAAGGGGCAGACCCAGCATAGCTGACCTACCCGACCCAAGGAATATCTCATAGCATATGGTATCACGCTTGTTATGTAAAGCTGGGGATGAAGAAGAAAGAGGGGCATGTTTGGAGTGATGGTATTTATCTTTCCAAGTCACCCTTATGCATGGTGGAGTCCTGTCTTCCCAGAGATGGCTAAACACCTGACTGCTCATGACAAATGGTAAAAGAATTCATTACTTTTGCTTTACCTGTTAACTTATTTGTCTCCACACATGAGTTTTCTCAGTTTTACTCTTTAATTTCTCTATTCCAACAAGCTAGGGGACAGTAAATGAGCCTCTGTGTTGCGTTTAGCTGTCAATAGGGCTTAAACCAAAGCAGCATTTTTTAGGAACCCAATATGGGGCTCAAGGCTTGTAGGTAACAACAGATTGGATTGGAGCATGCTAGACCAAATTTATAGCTGTTCAGCTACTAACTGAAAGGTTCCTGTGCTTGCCATGGGGCTTGCTTGTTTGACTGTATACTGAAGCCCAGCATTTTTTTAATGTTTACTTTTTGCTTCTGCTCTTTGCTTATTCTTTGCCTGGACTAGCAGATTACTGAGGCTTTGCTGTTTTTTTGTGTGCAACTGTACGGGACAGGCTGGAACTCTGTTGTGAACTGAAGTCGAAGGATACGTCCACATGAGAAGAAGTGCACTTCAAAGTACCTGTGACCATGGTTATGTACACATCACAGCAAGCACACCTCTGCAGGGATTGTGGTCCAAGGATAAGTCCATACTGGAGCCAGTACAACTCAAAGTGTCTATGCTAAAACACTGTGAAGCTCCTGAAGCCTTGGAAAAGTCTGTGCCACAGTAAGTACGTCCCTGAAATGACGTATTGGAGTTCTACCAGATATAGTAACAAACATCAGAAATATCTTATTGTATTATGCCATGACTGATAAGGAATAGACAACATTCTTCCAGCGGAGATTTGTGCCTAAGTTCCTTGGTTTGTACTAGCTTTTTAACTACTGAAAGTCAAGCACAGCTACAGAGTGCTTCAGGAAGTATATTAGATTTTTTGTAAAAATTCAGATACACCACATCATTCATGTTACCATGGAAGATCAGGCAATTATTTTAACAACCAAAAAAAAAAAATATGCCTACGGACATATTTGATAAAATATTTCACTTTGGTATGTGACCTTTTTCCACATGACATTTCCTGAAGGTGAATTTGAAGCATACATAATGGTTTCATCTTATGCTTTTTTAAAAAGAAACTTTGATAACTTTATTTTAAATGATATTGAATCCATTTGATGACTTAATGCAATATGTAATTGCTAGATACAGCAGCAATTTTACCATCGCTGAGAAGTTTCTACCTTACCTGAGATTTTAGTTTTTCATAGTGTTTTTATTAATTGATTAATTTTATTAATTAATTAATTTATGCTCTACATACCTTTAGTTCTGTAGTTTCTTTTATTTTTGCAATGTTCATCACATTAGCCAAGGATGTTTCAGGTATAGAAAGGCATTCAGGTTTTTCCAAAGGAAAACTTCATTTTGCTCTACAATTGGCTATTCTACATTTGCCTCAGCATCTTTTTTAGCTTTTTACAAACTAGAACATATCACATGATTGATTCAGCTGACATTTATAGAAAAAAAAGATAGAAAGTTTTTACTGAAAAGTTATTGTCCTTTGTGAAAAAGAATCCATTATTATTTTAAGTTTAAAATACTTTACATTCCACCCAATCCAGAAACCAAATGCTTAAGTGATGTAATTCAACACAACTCCACTGACTTCAGTGAAGCTCTGCCAATTTTATATCAGTTGTGAAACTACTTTCTGCATTCCTATTGAGTGTATTTAATGGGCATTATTGTTAGTTTCCATTGTGAATGGTGAAATAGTACATATTGTCCCTTTTAGCTGAATGTTATTGAGCACTTCTGCTGCATCTTCTCTCTTTTTGTCATTTGTTCTGCTCAAGAAAATCTGGTATGAGGAAAATAATTTGTAACCAGTGACTATAAGAAAACATTTCTTTTAAGAAAGAAGCTCTTAGTGATCTTGAGGAAGAGACTTCAAAAAGGTCACCGAGTTTCAGCACATATAGGTCAGCTTTTTTAAAAAGGTCTGAGGGTTGCAGCTCAGAAATGGACTATTTATAATATAGAGGAAAAGTGCATTCAGAGAGAGAAGACTTTTAGCAGAAATTAAGGATTTTAGAAACCACAGCAGAAGTCAAGGGTTATAAAACAATCTCTTACATCTCACTTTAAGCCACAGAAAAATGAAGAGGACAGCATAACTTTTCATACAGAAGCAAATGTAATCTTTTATTTTAAATGTTTAATAATGAGTGTGAAATTGACTATAACATTTTAGAAACAAGGATACGCAAATATAAGCATTATAAATCCTGGATTCAAAACTGCTAAGAATAATTTAATGGAAGTCTCATACAATATCAAATAATCTTAAAGTTCAAAGCAAAAGACACTTAATGTTGAAGGCACATGCAGAATCACAATATTGTCCACAGCAGAGGTGCCTTTTTAGTGAATTATTTTTAAATAAAAGTCTCTAGTATTCAGATGAAAAACAGGAAGGAAATTGTTGAAACCAACAGATATGCCAGCATATAGCAGAGTGTTCTGTGATAGACTATATATTATGACTTAATTTTTGGACTGGTCCCAACAAAACAAGATGAATAATGAACTAATAAGGTCCCAATTAGACATGATTATTTTATGTGATTCAAAATGAATAGTGATTTATGCATTTCCTTCTGCTACTTAATTACATGAGGTGAGTGGGTTTTTAGATGCTTTCCCTTTGGCATGATCATAATGAAAGCAAATACATTTCCGTTCCCTCCATAATCATCCACACATTGGCAGAGTATTAAATTATTATTTTTGTACCAAATGAAAAGACATTTCCTCATTGATGTTCTGAAGGAAAGAATTGTGTCATTCAATGATCACTAAACTCGATGAATATTGAAATTTATAAATGGCTGACTGATTTATGGATGCAATTGTCCTTCAGTTTCCAGTAGCAGTTGGTCATTCAACCGCTTTTTGTGGATCTGCACCTCAGAGCTTATGTGGTTGTCATGTGACAGACTATATTCTGTATTCTGTGTCAGGCTTTGGACACCTGAGATTCCTGTTACCAGATCTTCACATTTCTCTTAAATGATCATATCTAGGAACAACCACACAGTTTCACAGGCCAATCATTTATTTGCATTACAGGCGATGTTAATTTTCCTGTCACAGGAGGTGCTAATGTTTTTGGAGTTTTTACATGTGTTCGTTTGGTTGGATTTGTTGTGTTTGAATTTTCTTGAGGTTTTTTGTGTTTTTTTTTTACTAGGCCATAAGGAAATAGATAAAGAAAGGTTAAATTAAGGGCATAATATTTGAAAATAAGCAAAAGATTATTGTTTTCCTATGCATTGTCTAACATAAATGTACACAATGTGGATTAATAATAGAAAGGTGTCAAAAGATGCTCCTGAGAATGTCCTTGTAAGGTTCACCATTTTTCCATTTGTTCTCAAACTTACTTGTAACAATTGAAGATTTGGTTGATACTATTAAAAAGGTCTTTTTAGTACCTAATATATGAGGCTGTGATATAGTTAGGGTTAAAGAGAACCAAACAGATTAAAAGCACACAAGACAATAAAGAAACTGCATTTAAATACAGAAGAGCAAGAGATGGTAATCTTCCTGTTGGCTTGCTTTAAGCTTTTTACTATTGACAATGCTTATTTATTAAGACTAGTTTACAGTGCTTGTTAGCAGACATGGAATCCTTTCTTTTTTTGCGTGACTTTTGGGTGCCAATAAAAACTAGGTTTTTCCATACATATTGCTTTAGAGGAGCATGAAGGAAAGCTCCAGTTAAAGAATGACTTCAAAAGTTTGATTTTTTTGTCTATGACAGAATGTACCTGAAATGTGCTGTTAGGTACCAGGTTTTTAGCATGTCTGCCACACAAAATACCATTAAGTTAGTTCTGTATTAATTATTTATTCCAAAGCAATTGAAATTGGTTCATTTCTTCAGGTAGCAATAGCAATGCTACAGCTACTGAACTACAATATAAAAATAAAATATGAATTTAATCTGTAATTAAAAAAACTATAGGAATAAATACAAAAATTGCATAATCCTGATTGAGTTTCTGTATCTTTGTGCTTTCCTCAACATGTTTTTTCTGTCTGACTGCCATGTGACTTTACTTATGAATTATCCTTTTTATTTAACAGATTTCTACAGCATTCTGCACTGAATACTTGACAACTATCATATGAGTAAGAATACACTATTTTTAAATGAAAGAAGTCAATCTTACCTTTTCAGTTGCATTTGCATAGAATCGACTGCTTCCATTTTTAAAGACAGCAAATGGACTTGCAGTCTTTGCATAAGAATTTTTTACCTTTCTTCTTTCAACCTCATCCTCGCCCCATCTGTCCCCCAAGTAATGCCAATATTTTATGGTTTGCATAATTTGTAGGGAATTTGTTGTCTCTTTAGCTCATGTGTAGCTGATTTGAGTTTGAAAGTCAATATTATAACACTGACTGCATTGATGACAATTCAAGTCTATGAATTATGTACTCAGGCACTATTTGGTTAGATAGGCTTCTCTTCCTTATCAGATTATTAGCTGTTTCTGCAGTTAGCTCAAATGCTGATAATTCTGGGTGTGGCCACAGCTGATAGACTCTCTGCTTCTAATTCTGCCTATCCAATGATTGGTAATCCTTCCTGAGCCATTTTCCCAACGTATGGTCCACAGCAGCCTTTCTGTGCCCATATGGCACAGGTGTTCAGGCCATTTCCGATGGCTTTCTGCCAAATTTTACTGAGCTATACAATCAAATTAGTCAAAATCATTTCAGTGTTGGACTTCTTTATTCCTTTTTTTTTTTCTTTTTTTCTTTTTTTTTTTTTCCCATTAGTATAAGCATTTAAATGGAAGTAAAATAAAAAAAAAAAAAATCCCTGAACACTATACAAATATCCACAGAGATTCCCTTACTTTATTTAATCTTGTTTCTGGCACATATATCAATACACTTCACGTACAGACACATCGTAAAATTCAAATATGCAAAAAAACCCAAACCCAAAGTTCCATGTCATAGAAGTTAATAAGAGGTTTGACTTTGATTTACATCAGCAAGAGAATAACAGGTTCAGAGATAAACTATAACAAAACAGATTCCAGAAACTACACATGTATAATGTGTTGCACACATATGCACAGAGCGTATTAATGAATTACCAGGTATTTCAGCTGTTTTCCGTACAGTCCTATCCTGGATGTTCTGGTCTTGCTTTGGCCCATTGCATTACACCAAAATAACTGGTACCAAGTTACTTGTTCCTATTCACAGGTCAGAGAATGCATCATCTTTAACACAGTTGGCTGCTGTTCTTTTAGTGTCTTGTCATTCTTTGATTTTATTTGTGTCTTTTTTTCTACTTGCTCTGTCTTTCTATTCACTGGCTTAATGCACTTTCAGGATATCTGAGTATGTCTTATAAATATCACTCAAAGGATTCTGTCTTTCACTTACCTGTACAATTTAGTAGTAGGAATTTTCCTGCATAGAATTAGCTGCTGTTTTGTGCCTTGGATCAGGATTTGGGGCGGTTTTGATGGTTTTGATTGAGTTGCGTTTTTTTGAGTTTTTAGGTTTTGTTGTTTTTTGTTTGTTTGTTTCGTTGTTTTTTTTCCCTGGAGCAGACATGAAACATCATTTCCTCTGACAAACCACAATGGTTTCAAAGCAGGTTTTTTTTCCACTTCAAGACAAAACAAAAAAAACAACCAAAGTCCTTTAAAAAGATTTCAAAGAAATATGTAATACCTGTGCGTCTGATATATCAAATAGAGCAAAGGAATTTTTTCAGTAGTAATATTTTTTTCTTCAACACTATTACGTATTGTGGAATAGCCAGTAGCCTGATGAACATGGGTGGAATATTTTAAATTATAATTAAAAGTATTACTGATAATTTTAATATTATAATCTTTTTTTTGTGTTGTTCTTTGTGTTTGTGTTAGGAAAAAGCACATCCTTTTCCAATATGAATCATTTGATAACCTTAGACCATACCAAATTCGGTGGGGGTGTTAGAACAGACTGTGTAGAACTAGAAAAATTATTTACTTTTTCTGTGAAAAGATTTTATTTAACTAATATTCATGATATACTAATGTCAGTGGATATCCCACTGACTGGGGGTCACTAATAAATCAAAATATTTTTTCTTTAACCTAATGACAATATATAGTTGCTTTACAATCACTGAACTTCCTTACTGAAAAATTGAACACTCGATGAAGTAAAGAATAGTAGAATTATATTTTTTCTGTGGAAAGCTTCATACATATTATTCTATTCTTATAATCCATATCAAACAGTTTTTACTACATTCTGGATTTTTTCCAGATAAAAGAGTGAAATTCTGCCTGCGTCAACAAATGCTGACAAACCTTGAGTAAGGATTTTTGTTTCCAATCCTAATTGGTTGGCAAAGTATACACTTGTAGTTCAAGTACCTAATCTCTATAGTTTAAAATTATTACTTTTTTAATCTCAGAGATTTTATTGGAAAGTAGTATGAAGGAAAAATGAAAGTCATCGGTCACTGTTCAGTGGTGTGATGGTAGTTTTCTACTCTAAAATACACTTTCTCTAAGGTGTGTAAGGTGTTCTCCTTTGTGTTCACATGATTTTTAGTCATTTTGGTCAGTTATGCTGAGGTACATGAATCTGTTTCATATCACTTCAGAGATAGTTTATTGCTTCATTTTGCTAGGATCCTTGTGAATTAACTTCATCTCCAGTATTCGACACACTCACATCACGACTTCAAAATGCAAAGCAAAATGAAACAAAACACTTTTGTCCCAATTCTCTTGCCATTATCAATATACAGTATAAAAGTAAAGAGATTTCATACAAAAATGTATGCATTATACATATTTTTTTTATCTCAGACAATGTAGGGGTAAGAAAGATCTTGACACAACAATCTGTTCTCTGTGTGGTATCATTCAATGGACTGGATTACTGCTGAGGTCATACATTTCTGAAATCTCATTTTTCTTTTCACAGAATATATGCTGCCAAAACTTTGAAAATAATCTGTAACAATTACAAAACTATTCCACAGGATTTCTTGGTCTAAGAGTGGAATACCTATTGAATTACTTCTTCTCAGCAAGAACTAGGTAATTATATGGCATAAGTGCAAAAAAAAAGCTAGCAAGTAAGATCAATTTGTGTGTTCTTCTATGACGAAAATAGTATTAATTTTCCCTTTTTATAATCTTCCCTATTCACAACTGTTCCTTACTTGTTCTGATTATAGTATTTGTATATATACTATTGATTGTGTTCAGTACAATAAAGAAGTGGTTTTCAGTCTTTTCTGACATAGTATTCTGAGTAGTTAGTGAGTTATGTTGACTCAGAGTTGCAGAGTCAAGACAAAAAAAACATTAGAATTACAGAGACACAAACAGCATCAGTAAAAGACAACCTCTCTCTGCAGAAGTATTAGATTGACTCAGCCAGCAACTGAAACCTAATCCTTAGTATGAAGAAAAACATGTTTAAAAGCAAGTGAACAGTGTAAAAGTAAAAGGTCATACATACAAAACATCACTGATGAATTTGATAAGGCAAAAACAGAGATCATCATTTCATCTACAATTCATAAGGCAAGATTTTGCAACATTTTAAAAGAAAAATTCACCGACATATCAGGAAATAATTAAATAGTCTTGACTAACTGTTTTCTGTTGCTTGCCAGTTGATATCCAATCACTTAAAAAGTTTTGAATTAAATTAAGTCTATATGGAAAAAAAAAAGAAGGCTGCTACTGATTGGTCAACTGTGATTGGCACTTTGTGAGGCATCTACATGTCACTCTACATAACTCTAGCGTAACAAAAAAATGTCTGCCATTTAGTCTTTACATCTTACCTTGTCTGAATCCACAGTGAACCTTCCTTTCTATACACCACTTTAAGCATCTCTGGGAGTGATGTTACTTATTGTCCATGCAGCACAATATATACTGCAATCTTCTGTCACACTAGCTTCAGGCACCAGCAGTGCTTTAGTCTGCTGGCAACTAAAATATATACACTTTTTGTTTATTATTCCCAAACAATATGAAAGAACATAGTCAAACTCATGCAAGCTGCTATTTTTTTCATTCAAACATTTTTTCTTTATACCTAGAGTTTAAAATAGAGATTTTTGTTGTTTTACAAAAGCTTCAGTGTAAACAATAATCAACATAGCATAAAAATATAAAAGAGAAAAAGTTGGCACTGCATTTAAAAGAGATTGAGGTGTTTATTGAATTCTGAAGAACTTGTTATTTCCCAGTTTACACAAAGGCGTCTCAATTATCACCCTCTATATATCCAAATTTTGTCATTTAATCCACCAAACACAATGAATTGTTCAGTCTTCTTATTTCAGGACTGTGAAAAAGAGGAAAGGCGAGACATGGAAAGTAGTCAAAATTAAAGGGAATAAAACAACTAAATGTTACTTCTACAAAATGCGAAACTTCTTAAAATGTAAGTAAAAGTGTAAATGCAGATTATATATTCTCTTCAATTCACTATTCCTGACACCCTTTCTAGCACGTCATCTGGAAAAGATGCTGATATAAAGACATTTGATAACTTTGTCACATTCTTTCATTCCTTTTATCAGTCAACTGGATAGTTTCAAGTGGCAGCAAAACTAAAACACTGAGATAAGCAGAGGCAAGGAAGGCAGAAAGCAAAAATATTGAATAATTCTGCAATATTGTGGGAGTGTGATGTACTGATTTTCTCTTCAAAACTTGAAAACTAAGAAGAAACATTGCTTTAAAATTACTAATAGTGGAATGCAGATATCTGCCCCTTTAACACTTTCCATAGACAGATTGTACCAGTTTAAACTAATAGTTATGAGATATAAAATGGTGTTTTATTTTGGTTGGGTGTTAAACAACATATACGTAAGCAATGATCCTAAAACACAGGATATGGAACAAAGTCGTCTTACTGTTAGAAATTTCTGATTTTATTAGTAAAGGCCACTGTTAATTCAGCCGCAAGATCAAAGCATGCCCCTTGGATCCACGTAAGGAAATCAGCAAAGGGTGATCTTTTCTTGGAAGGCTGTTGTAGAGGCTGGAAAAAAAGAGTGTGGTTATTGCCAGTACCTTCTGTTTGGACACTGGTTAGACTATAATGACATTCAAAAATAGAGAAGACTGCCATACCTCAGTACAATATAGTGTAAATCAATAAAAATAAACTTAGAGAAATATATTTTCTGCTGCTTCAATCCTAACCAAGATTAAGTGAATCTTAAAAATAAAATCTGTGAATGCAAAATACACATCTCCATCCTGAGTATTTATTTAATGTTCCATAAACTAAACTTCTACTCATAGTGCAGTAAATATGCTTTTAGGCTTTTTTTTAAAATGTCTGTGAATTACTTGTTAAATATGATGAGTATTTGGTGTTCTACCTGTTCCTCAAGGAAAATAAGGCAGACTCCCAAGACGTAGGAGTATAAAAGGACTGAAAATCCTACTTTGTTTTCCTATAAACAAGTCAATCAGATCATATTATCAAAATATAAGTCATAAGATATTCTGATACTCAAAAATTTCTCCATTGTTCATACGTTGAAAGTAAATATATTTTTACAACAAATGTTTTTAAGCCAAAAATTTAAGAAATTTAATTTGCAGTTCTTGCTTCAAGAGTAAAAACAACATGAAATAAAACATAGAAAGTTGATAAACACTCCTTACAGTTTCTTATAACAAGATTTGGGTTTTATTTACTTGAAGTATACCATAAACAACTTTTTTTAAAATCTCTGTGTATAATTGACACAGTAGATTGCAAGATTTCTTCTAAAAATATGTGATAGAGAAGGAAATGGCAACTGTATCTTGAATGTGTTCCAACATGTACAATTATATATGTTTCACAGTGGTATACATTCCACTTTCATGCTCAACCTTAAAACTTCTGGTCTGAGACTTTTTACTTGTTGTCTTTCAAAAGAAATGATGATGTAAAGCATTCTTAAGCATTAAAATACGCAAAACAAATATTTATATTATGTTAATTCTAAGAACAGTGAAAAGTTTTCTGTTTTAATATTGAATATTGGGGCAAATTAAGCCTTCACTGGAAAAAAAACAAACAAACAAAAAAACCCCCAAAAAACAAACACTAGCACAATCTTCAAGCGAAAATACATTTCTATTTCTCTGAGTTATGAATATTTAAAAATCACATATGGCAGGATTTTTCCTAAGCCCTTACTTAGGGCTTAGCTGTTTCAGTGGAATTAATGGTAAGATGTTAAATTCAATGCAAGCAAATTTAAAGCCAAGATTTTTAGTTTCACTCTCAGACTTGTTCAGAAGGTACAAGTAGATTTTAAAATGTTGCTGCAAAATAGTGGATTCTCATTTGGAATGATTTGGATTCAATTCCATCAGAGTTGGTAGCATAACATCTGCCTTTCTGTCAGTTTAAACCAGTAGAAGCAGTTTAATGATTTTGTGTAATGAGACAACTGAAACTATAATAGCCATAAGTGAAAACACATATTTAGGTAGAAGCTGAAATATACAATACAAAAAGCTTTTGTAAGAAGTAGGACAGCAATTGGTGAGATGAAGTCACTGATTATACAAGAAAGAGATGACAATCTTGTACAGAGTGTACCAAACTAGAAGGAACAGGTGATACACTAGATGTGTGTACTCTCTTTCAGAGGGATCTAGAAGGGCTGGAAAATGGGCAACCATATTAAATTTGACAAAAGTGACATACTCTGCAGCTGAGAAGGAATAACCCTCTGCATCAGTACATGTTGGTGGCCCATCAGCTGGTGTTAAGCTTGGCAGAGACACCCTTTGTCTTGGTGAACAATAAGTTGACCATGAGTCAGCAGCGTTGCAGCAAAGAGGATCAAAACCACTCTGACACATCAGGAAGGCCACTGAAGGCAGATCAAAGGAGGCAGTACTAGCTGAAATGAGACTCATCTGGGTGGTGTGTTCAGTGCTGAGCTGCCTTGCACAAGAGAGACATAGGTATATCTGCTGGTAAAACTAAAGAAGCAAAGACATAGTCAACAGAAACAGAGACAGGTATACTGAGAAGAGCACAGGGACGCAGTCTAGTTGTGTAGCTATGGAGGAGGAAGGCCAAGGCAAAGGTGGAGCTGAACGTGGCAAGGGATGCAAAGCATAACAGCAATGGCTTCTACAGGTGTGTCAGACAGAAAAGGAAGGTTAAAGAAAGCAGACATCTCTTAAGACCAAGAAAGGTAGACTGGTAACAACGGGTGAGGGGAAGGCTGAGGTACCTAAAAAACTTTTTACTTCATTCTTGCCATAGCAGCAACCTCTCTTCCTACACCTCCCCAGGAGATGGAGTTCAGGATGGGGGCTGGTGGGGCAAAGGTCCTCCTGCTATAGGACAAAATCAGGTTTATAGTAAGCAGAGGAACTTGAACAAAATATGTCTGTAAGACCTTATGAGATGCATTCCAGAATCCTAAAGGAACTGGCTGATGTAGTTGCCAAACCACTCTCCAAGATATTCAAAAAGTCATAGCAGTCAGGGGACATCCTTAGTTATTGAGAAAGAAAAGGAAAAATTTTACCCATCTTTATAAATGATGGAAAGGAGAACCATGGGAACTACAGACCTACCAGTCTCCTCTCTGTGTCTGGTAAGAGCATGCAATAGATCCTCACAGAAGTTTTGCTAAAGCACATAGAGGACAGGGAGGTGATTTAAGAGCTATGAATGTCATTTATCTGGACTTCTGTTAAGCCTTTGACATGGTACCCCACACCATACAGCTCTTTAAATTGAAGAGAGATGGATTCAATGGTTGGACAGTTCAGTGGATAAGGAATTTGTTGGACAGTCACATCTAGAGGTTAGTGGTCAATGGCTTAGAGTTCCAGATGGGCATCAGTGACAAGGAGTGTCCCTTTGGGGTCTATATTGAGACCAGAACTGTTGCATGTCTTTTGACACACCTTAAGAACAGGACACCATCCAGGGGGGGCCAGCAAGCTCAAGAAGTGGGTCCACGGCAAGGTCATAAGGGTCAACTGAGTTTCAAGTCCTGCAGTTGGGTTGAGGCAATTTCAAGTACAAATTCATATGAGCAGCTGTGCAAAAAAAGATTTGAGAGTGCTAGTGGATGAGAGGCTGGACATAAGCCAGTAATTGTGTCCTGGTGTCCACCAGTGGGTCGAGGGAGATGATTTTCCCACTCTCCTGCACTATCACAAGATGCCATCTGGAGTTCTGTGTCTGGAACCTCCAATACAAGAAGGACATAGACCTGTTGGAGCAAGTCAAAAGCAGGACCATGTGGTGGGGGGAAACAGTTTTCCCCCTGCAGTTATAAAATGGTAAAACCCCAGGGGGTGGTGACCATTTAAGTTTTGAAATTTTACCCAATGAGCGCTTCTGCAAAATATAAACATATCACAAGAAGAACGGAAGAGAAGGTTAGTTGTATTGTGGTGGAAGAAGTAGCCACGTTGTGAAAGCCATGAACAGAAGGGGTAGGAACCCCTCTGGGGGACTCTGGCCCCCCAGCCCCTGGTTTGGACTTGGAAAAGCGTTAGGCTGTGCTAAGTACCTGTGGCTGAAAGCTAAAGAAGTTTTCTCCACCGTGAGTGAGCAGAGACAGAGCAGTAGCAGTGTCCAGAGATTGTGGCTAAGAGCCAAGAGATAACTGAAGAAGCAGCAACAGCATGCAGCCAAAGAAGGTACAGAGTTGTCTGAAGAGAGTCGAGAGAGAGAGAGCCAGTAGCAGAGAGAAAGCAGACTAGCTCTACTGACAGAGTTTTTTGGGGTAAGAACTAAACTGAAACCCCCCCAAACTCCTTTTGTGACCTTTCCTAAGTGGAAAGGATGGACTCCTACTGAATAGAAGTCCTAAAACTGCAGCAGCACTGCAGAAAAGAGCTGTAAAGTTCAGAAGGAATGTGGAGGAGGTGACCTTCCCCCCCCCCCACACTGCTTAAGACAGAGCACAGAGTTCTGGTAGAACTCTTGAGGCAAAGGCTTTCAACTGAAAGCTGCCCGAGATGTTCTGACTCAGGAGAAAATCCCATGAGGAAGGGACCTTCATGGGGGTCTTACACTCCATGATATGACGTGGTGAAGCGAGTTTTGTCCCTGCTACACAGTCCACAGAAGATAAGACCCTTGCTTGAAGATGAGTGGTCGAGGGGCTTGGATACCCCCTGTTGTGTACTGGCAGAGATCCAGCTACAGCTGCTGCAAGAGAAGAAGAGAACCTGCTGCCTTAGAGACATTGCTGCTCTGAGAGTGGAAAGGGATCTTTCCTTCTTCCCTCCTGGACTTTTATTTGGAGGAGAGAAGAGATTTGATCCATTGTAAATACTTATGTCACAGTAGAGATAATTAAGATCTTATATAATGTATTGTAGTATTTATTTGTACAGTCATTGTAATATATAATCCCTTTCCCCCATTTTGAGTCTTGTGTGGTGTCTGGAAATCCATCTCACACTAGGTTGAGATGTGGGAGGGGGCTTGGACTAGGGAATTGGATTTTGGAGCTCTCAAACCATGACAGACCACAAAGACAATCTGAGGGCTGGAGCATCCTCTGTATGATGACAGGCTAAATGAGCTCTGGTTGTTCAGCCTGGAGAAGAGATAGCTCCAAAATGACCTTGCAGCAACCTCCCAAAAGCTAAAGGAGGCCTATAAGAAAGCTGCAGAGGGACTTACAACAAGGTCCTGTAGTGATAGGATAAGGGGCAATGGCTTCTGACTGTAGGAGGTTTGATTTAAATTTAGTATAAGGAAGAAGTATTTGACAATGAGGGTGGTAAACCACTGGCACAGGTTGCCCGGAGAGGTGTTACGTGCCTCACCCCTAGTGTTGTTTAAAACCAGCAGGAATTCAAACTTAAAGTAGCCACTTCACTTCTTCCCACCCCCTCTGATGAGAAAGGGTCAAAAGGTAGAGATTATGGGTTGAAATTATGCATTACAGGAAAAAACAGTAACAGTAACAGCAGCAATACTAATAACAAAAGTATACAAAAGACGGGGTGA
Organism: Corapipo altera; assembly: GCF_003945725.1. Classification (NCBI taxonomy): domain Eukaryota; kingdom Metazoa; phylum Chordata; class Aves; order Passeriformes; family Pipridae; genus Corapipo; species Corapipo altera. The sequence continues at coordinate 18,318,853 of NW_020884875.1, read as the reverse complement.
TTTATATACCAAAAATACTTGCCACCCCAACCTAGTTTCGTGTGGCTGTCAAGACACAGGAGATGATGGCAGGCATTACCACATCCCAATGGTCACATGGCCCTTTCCTGAGACAAAGGAGAAAATGGTGGATGCTACTGCAGTCTGGCAGTGGCATGCAGTGAACCAAGACAAAGGAGAAAATGGCAGGTGTTACTGCAGCCAGTATCTTTTTCCTCGCAGCCTGAGACAGTGAAAAACAATGACAAGCTGGACAGTGCTGTGCCACATCGACCACTCCGCTCTGCCTGCAACAACCGCTCTGTTCCCAATCCACACTGTCCTGACTGCACCCAGACCACATCAACCAACTGCTCCACTTCATGCCTGCACTGTCCCCCACCAGCTCTGCTTTCTCCTTTGTTTTCCTGGAATAAAAAGAGGAACAAAAATGACACTGCTTCTGCTGTGCATTTGTCTTTTCTTCTCCACAAAACCACACACCCAGCAATGATGTGGGTGGTATACAACAGGAACCCAGATGTGCCCACATGGCTCTAGGCTCTGCCCCCTCTCAGTAACTGTGAGAAAGCTAGAACACCTAAAAATGTTCAAGGTCAGTTTGCTTGGAGTTTTGAGCAACCTAATCTATTTGAAGATGTCCCTGCTCATTGGTGGAGGGTTGGACTAAATGACCTTTAAAAGGTCCCTTCTACCTCAAACTATTCTATGATTCTTTAGTGGAGAGAGTCCCCTGGGGAACCATGGAGATGATAAAGTGACTGGAGAATCTGTCACAGTCGGAGAGGCTGAGAGAGCTGTGAGTGTACATCCTGGAGAAAAAAAGGCTCATGAGGATGTTCTTCAGGTATATACATACTTAGGGGACTGAATTAAGAAGAAGGAACCAAATATCTCAGCGGTGTTCAGACAGAAGAGGCAGGTGACACAAACTGAGATATGCAAAAATAATTCTGAACAGAAGAAAAGGGGATTTTATTGTGAGGGTTATCAAACAATTTAATGTGTTTCTTCAAGAGGCTGTGGTATCCCTGTCCTTGGAGACACTGAAATCTGCCTGGATGTGTCTAGAAAACATAAAGAAGTGCTGATCAGTATCAGCCACTCTGTGATTGTGTGATAGGTCGACCAGGAAAACCACACCAAAAAAGTAACCAGTACCAGAGTGAGTGAAGAATTACAAGGCACAGAATCATGGCTTCAAGAATCTGACTAAAATTACTTATAAACTTCTTTTTTTATAAGATATAGTTAGAGTCACTAGTGAAGTGAATGACACCTGTTACTTGGTATTTCAGGTGTTGGTGAACCAGGAAGTCTTAATTCACACTTAATTGTAGCCGACTTTACCTAGGTATTTACATAGGTATTCCACCTTATTTTTTTATTAGAAAGGAAAATTTCACATACCTGAAGTAATTCCTCAGATCAAAGGGTGATAAGAATATTTAGTTTGTGTCAAAAAATATCAAAAAAATAACCAAATGGAGATTTTGTACAGATTAAAACATGTTTGATCTACCTTCATTTACCTAGCTGACATTCAGACTATTGTAACCATATTTGCAGTGTTAGAGCTATAATAACCTTTCTTAGAAACATGTAAAATTATACCTTTATATCTTCCTCTGTCTATTTCAATATTCTCATGTTTTGCTTTTTTGTTTCTTGAATTGTATAGGCACCTGAGATGTAGAAGAGAAGGGGAAGAAAGTAAAATGGAGGACATTACAGATGAGCAGATGGCCTGTAAGCATTTGTTATAAAAGCATAGAATTCTACACAGTACTGTTAGGCTGGGTGTTTTCATTAGAATTATGAAGAATTTAAAATCTTGTGCTGGTTTAAAAGTTAACCAGCAGGGGAAACCAACCCAACTCAAAAGAGAGATTACAAGTCAGAATAACAATTTAATAAAATAATACAATAAGTATGACCACACGGACAAGCAACAGACCCTAACCCACAAAGCCCAAATGTACAACCCAGCACCCTGGGGCACAAAAAAAAAGGGGACCCCCCCCTCCCCCCCCCCCCCCCCCCCCGAGTCCAAAGCAAAGGGAGAGGGGAAAAACCTGCCGGTGGGAGAGCTGCTGCAGTCCGGCCAAAGGTGGTGATTGCAGTCCAGCAGAGGGTGGTGGTCTCAGTCCGGCTGAGAGTAGTGAGCTGCAGTCTGGCTGAGAGTGGTGAGCTGCAGTCTTCCTCTGGATCCCACGAGTGGTGGAAAGGTTCTGAAACTCCAGGTTTATATATTCTCCAGCTCAGGCAGGAATGCTCAGTCCCTCCCTCAGAGAGGGGAATTCCATAAAAGGATACTCAGTCCTTCCCTCAGAGTGGGGAATTCCATAAAAGGGCATGAGGACAGGAACATCCCCCCACCTCGCAGGCCTCTACTGACAACAGTCTCTGGGAAATGGCATGGAAGGCTATAGAATACACAGCCCTGGGCTACACCCATTCAGTGATGAATCGGTCCTAACTGTTCTAACTAGGATAAATCTGCATTTAAGATAAGCTATAGTTGTAATTTCTCTATACAACGTTTACCAGAAGCTTACTTTTACCTAATTTCTGAGAAACATTTGCCAATCATAGTACTGGAACAGAGAGTTGCTTTGTTTACCTTTAGCAAATATTATACTGACATGTAGTTTCAATAGCTCGACAATAAGCAGTAATTTATTGCAAATGTTATGATGACATCTATCAGCTAACATTTATTTTTGAACAAAACAGCATGGAAATGACCTCCCCAATTCATAATACTTTACAAATTTTTAAAATAGAGGTCAGAGTTTCATTTACACTAGCTGATAATTCAGTCAGTTCACATTATAAGGTGGTGAGGAACCTATTTCTATCCCATATTCAACAAACAGTACATCAGTTTGGAAAGAAATATCTCAACACAACAGTATAATCTCTTGACTTGTTACGGAATTTCTTTTTTCTTCAACGTTCTTTTATGTAAGCTTTATAACTTCACACCTTACATACCAGAGACTAACTTGGGAGACTTTGGATGATATTCAAAACCGTACAAAGTTTATGGAAATTTTTTTCCAGACCACGGGTCACTGATGCCATTTTTGGGAGTATTTTTATTTTTGTATGGGTTTTTTTGGTTTGGTTTGGTTTGGTTTTAGTTTTCATTACATAAATTATTAGCTACAGTTGATGAAGGTAGAGATTGTAAATATAATTAAAATGCAGACATGCAGGAAATATTTTAAAATTTTATTTTGCTTTTTGGGCAGAAGTATTATGAAAATATACTGTTCAAGTTCTGATGAGAAAAGGCATTCTTGATAGGTTCCTTTTCCTCTGTCTTCTAATTTTTTTCACCTCCCTTAGGGAGGTAAATCTATTGGTTTTCTATAAATGCGGGTAAAAAATATCCAGTGACTCTAAACTGCTAGGATTTTTCCCTTTATAGATATGGTATATTAAGTCCATGAAATGCTTTTCCTATGAGCAATCCAAATTTTTAAATTCCTATATAAATCCACAGACAGTGATACAGCCTTCAGTATAAATTATAATGAATATGGACTCCCTTTTGTGATGCAAAATAATCACCATCACAGGACTGCTAAATGGAGATGTCAGCAGCGTCAAATCACAAAAGGTTTGTCCTTTGGTATAAAGTAAGAACAATGCTATACCGATGCTTTGAAAGAAATTCTGCATAAGGAAAGGGAAATGCTTTAAAATGTTACTAAACTGTTGTGCAAAACCACCAGGGAAAACAGACTTCTGCCACAAATAATTTTCAACAGATATCTCTCACAGCTTTTCTTCTATCTCATAGGCTGTTGATCAGTAAGGAGAGAAGACACTGAAACACAAGGTGATTTAGGTTTGTGTTTGACACCACGTATCTTTTATTCAACCAAATAAGTAATGAAATACCCTGAAGAAAACTTTTCAATAATCACATTTCAATATAGGGAGACAACAGTGATGCCATTGTTGTTTTCATTTCATTAAGCTACTTCCAGAGAGAGACAGAAAGAGAGAGAGTGAGAGAGAGAGAGCAAACATCCCAGTCTTTTAACTTCCAGTAGCAAAATACAACTGCCAATGTTTTCCCTGCAACAGAAGTAAAAGTTCCACTTATTCTGTATATACCAAAAACTCGCAGAGTGAGTTAAACCACTAATTATTTTGTCAGCGTTTCTTCTAACGTATCTTACATTTGATTAATTATAGCATACAGAGCTTGGTACTGCCAAACACTTACCCCAAAACAAACTTCATGGAAGCAAGAAAGCATAGCGAAGAGTTATTGTAACATATAAATAAGTTGCACACAGTGGGACAGACTGGGGTTTCACTCCCCTCCCATACACATATTTCCTCATGTCTTTCATTCTTCTTGTCTGCCTAATATCCTTCAATCCTTTAAGGCCTCATGTTCCCACCAAATACCAACATTTTCAAGTTCATGATACTTCAAAAAGATCCTTGACATGATTTGGTTTGATTAATGGCTGACAGTGTGCTAAAAGTATGTTGCAAAGAGGCACCCAAAGGTAATCAGAAGAATCAAGAGTCTATGTGATCCTATTTCAGTTAAGCTGTCAATGTAGAAATCAATGAGTGGAGTGTTTAATTATAACTTGGGGAATTCATTTTATGTTGTACAATGATTTTGACTTCTTAGTCTAGATAGGATTTTTCAGACCAACTCCCTTGCAAAGTAGACATAACTGTCTCTAGCTGGAAAGTTTATCTGTGGTTTCATTGTTTTTTAAATTAGATTTTAATTTCGGTAATAAGAAAATAAGCTTATAATGCTACTTAATAACTCATAAAGATTGTGAGATACCGAAAATTTGATACACAATTTTGTCTGCCTCATTCTTGTCAGGAAACTAGATATTGAAATACAAATGCATTTTACTCTATTTCAAGATGAGTAATCTTACTATTTCATTATGAATTCACATGATCAGAAAACATCCTGGGTACTTAGGGTGTCATTGACCTTGTAACATTCAGGCAGGAATGCCTGAGAAAGTATGTCATGGAATAAACCCCATAACATTTAAAATATGAACAAAACTACACAAACTGTATCTCCAAAAGGAGTTCTTCCTGTATTTCTGAACCCTATATTATGAGTGGTTTTAGTCCCAGACGGATGTATGCACAGTAGAGGTAGCTTTTGGAAGAGAATTAAGAAAAATGTATTATTTGGAAAAAAAAAATATTTTGTGGTTGTCAGATTTAGATGCAATTCCAGACAGTGTGACATGTTGCAAACAAACTATAAAGTAAGCACACTGGAGATAACCCTTCTGTAATAGAGAATTATGTAAATATATAGTTTGGAAATTATTTCTGGTGGTCATCTGGTCCCATGCTCAAAGAAAGCAGAACTAGATCAAGTTATTTAGAGCTTTTTCCCATTGATTTTTGTATGCTATCAAGGGTGGAGGTTGCACAGACTTTCTGGTTAACTTGTTTAAATCTCTGACTACCTATAATGTGCAAAAAAGTCTTTTGCTACCCTTTTCTATGTCCTCTCTTATTGTTTCACTGTACAGCTCCGTCTTCACAGACTCACAGAATGGTTTGGGTTGGAAAGGACCTCAAAATTCTCTAGTTCCAATCCCCTTGTCTCTAACCTTTCACTTGACCAGGTTGCTCAGAGCCCCATCCAACCGGGCCTTGAACACTTCCAGGGGTGGGGAGTCCACAAGTTCTCTGGGCAGTACCTAACCACCCTCACAGTGATGAATTTCTTCCTAATATCTAATCTAAACCTACTCTCAATTTAAAGCCATTCCCCCTTGCGCTGTCATTATATGTCCTTGTAAAAAGTTTTGCTGCATGTTCCTTGTAGGCTCCCTTCAAATACTGGAAAGACACAATTAGGTCACCCCAGGATGAGCAATCCCAGCTGTCTCAGCCTTTCCCTGGAGTAGAGGTGCTCCCTCTAAATAAACTTTCTGGCCCTTCTCTGGACTTGTTCGAAAAGGTTGATACCCTTCCTGTGCTGGGGAGCCCAGAGCTGGACTCAGTACCCCAGGTGGGATCTTCTCAGAGAGGAGTACAGTGGCAGAATCACCTCCCTTGACCCCTGCTTTTGGTGCAGCTGAGGATGTGGTTGGCTTCCTGGGCTGTGAGTGACATTGCTGGCTCATGTCCAGCCTCTCATCCATAAGCACCCTCGTGTTCTTCTCATGAGGACTGTTCTCATTCTGTTCATCTCCCAGTCTTTATTGACATTGTGGGTTGCCCCAACCCAGGTGCAGGACATTGCACTTAGCCCTGTTAAACCTCATGAGATTCTCATGGATCCACTTCTTAAACTTGTGCAGGTCCCTCTGCATGGTATCCTGTAGTTGAGATGTGTCAACCGCACCACTCAGCTTGGTCTCATCTGCAAACTTGCTGAGGATGCACTCGATCCATTTGTCTATCTCACTAACAAAGATGCTGAAGATCACTGGTCCCAGTAAGGATCCCTGAGGGGCACCATCTGTTGCTGAAGTGCATCTGGAACTCTAAGCCATTGACCACTAACCTCTAGATGTGACTGTCCAACCAATTCCTTATCCACTGAACTGTCCAGCCATTGAATCCATGTCTCTTCAATTTAAAGAGCGGTATGGTGTGGGGTACCATGTCAAAGGCTTAACAGAAGTCCAGATAAATGACATCCATAGCTCTTAAATCACCTCTATGTGCTTTCTCATAACTTCTGTGAGGGTCTATTGCATGCTCTTGCCAGACACACAGGGGAGACTGGCAGGTCTGTAGTTCCCAGGGTCCTCCTTTCTACACTTTTCAAAGATGGATACAATGTTTCCTGTCTTCCAGTCACCTGGAATTTCCCCCAACTGTCATGACCTTTCAAATAACATGGAGAGTGGCTTGACAGTTACATTGGTCAATTCCCTCAGACTCTGGAATGCACCTCATTGAGCCCCTTAACATTCAGGTTCTTCAGTGGTCGTGAATCTGACTTACCTATGGTTCATCCACCTGATAAGTGTGGCATGAGAAGTTATTTTCTCTGTACTCTCATATCAGATACCTGAAGATAGCAATCATGCTCCCTCTCACTCTTTCTTTTCCTAAAGGCTGAACGCACCCAGATCCTGCAGTGTCTCCTTGAATGTCCAGTGCTCCAACCCTGATTGCTTCAGTGGCCTCTGTAGGACACACACCAGTATGTTAGTGTCTGTGTCATGCACCAGTATGTTAGTGTCTGTGTCATGCAGAGGAGTCTGAGCTCAGCACAGCACTCAGGAGTGTCTCACAGGGTACAGATCCCTGACGAGACCTACTGACTTCATCCCTGTTTGTGCAACCCCAGACAAGAGGCTATATTGCTGCATAAGGACCCTACCAACCTGGTGTCCTCAGAGACAGTTCTGCAGAGCTGCTCCCAGCCAGTTGCCCCCAGCCTTTTCTGCTGCAGGGTTTTGTCCACCTCAGGGACTGGAATTTGTTTGCTTTTGCTTAAATGATTTTCATGGAATTATTTCTGCTTGCTTCTCCAGCCTCTCTGCTGCCCTCTGCACATTAGTCTTATCCTCCAGTGTATTGATCACTTATCCAGACAGGTATCATCCACAGTTTTGCTGAGGGTGCAGCTCATCCAATCATTTAGGTTGTAATCAAGAAAATTAAACAGAAAATTAAATACTAATGAAATAATACTGATCCCAGGTCAGCTCTGTGACAGAGTCCTATTGTAACTGGCCTCCAGCTGGACTGTGCCACTGTTCATAGACCTTTGATCCTCACAGTCTTGCCAAATCTCAACCCACATTACACTCTATCTACTCTAATGATATCTCAGCACTTTACTTAAAAGTTACTATGTGATACTACATTGAATATATTAAATATACTAGGATGCTTCATTTGTTAAGCCTCTAATTTTTTACCAGCTTAAAATAATTTAATCTGAAATAAAAAAATAATTGGGATATAGGCAGAATTCTCATGAAATATGGGCAAAAATATGAACTTCTAAACATCTCTATAATGAGTCCCACAAAGGACTTTCAATATTAATGGTAGAGGAACTACAGAAATTTATGGTTTGTTCTGTGGTTTATTTCTTTTCTAATCCTTCATATACTGGGAAGGATATTTCTGTTTCTCTGAATTCGTCGTAGTTGTGCCTCATGATTGACTTAGCTATTTCAGAAAGATATTTTCTGACAAATGGGCACCAAAAACATGAACTTTATATTAAAATAGCATTAAATGCTGACAATGACTAAAGGTGTTTCCCTTTGTGACTTTAACCTTCCATTGGCCTTTCTCTCTGTAAGAGTTAAACTAAAACTTCCTTCATCACTGAGTAATGAGAAAGTAGATGCAAAACCTTGTATGAATATGTAGATATTAATACAAAATCTATTAATTTAAAAACTCAATTGGCAAAATAAGGTTTCTCTTAGAAATTGTGATTATCTTTATATTCTTCAGCAGAAGTATTGTTGTTCACAGATTATATTTAGATATATCATAACTCCATACAATTTTTTTAGAAGATGTTATTCTGAAAAATATCTAAACAATTGAATTCATTGAAACAGCCTTGTGAGGGCAGCAACCAAACTTGGAATAATACCATCTTCCATGAAAATAACCTGTAAAATAAAGGGACACAAAGCATGAGAAAGTTTTACAGCAAATTTAACTGGAAAATAATAGTTTTCTACATAGATAGAATTATTCAATAATCTGTTATTGAATTTCAAAGTAAATCTAACATGTTAACCAAGGTAGTTCTGAATGACAGAACCAAAATGCACTGTAAGTGGACAATGATAAGGTAATCTAACACTAAACCAATGTTCCAAGAAGATATAAAAATAATTACATGTTCTGTCTGAGCTACTAAGTGGAGAAACATTCTGTTTCAGGCTTCTCTAAAGCATGTCAATTTCCGGTTTCCATGTTTTCCATTTTCAGTGCACAATCTGTTTAAGAATGTAGTTATTTGAGAGTAACATCTGTTAACAACAAGAGATCCTGAAAATGTGGTCCAAAGCAGATCCAGATTCTCCTGTGGAAAAAATTATTGGTAGAAAACACCATTCTTTCCCTCAGAAGTCACAAGGAAATAAAAAAGAAAATATCTTAATGAGTCTACATCTTTCTAACTGTACACCTTGCATAGGCAATGTACCATTTGCATAGACATTTGCTCTGAGCTATGAAAATTTTTATGCTGCGGTGGTTTGAAAAACCTTTTCTCTGAGGTAGCAATGGTTTGCCCCACTGATAATGCTGGACCAATCAATAGTCCATGTGTGCCCTGCGGAAATTACATACCCACAGAAACGGAAGAGAAAGTAGTGAAGGTAGTTTAGAAGGTGGGTAACCATGATCTGAGCCACGAGGAGGCAGGGGGCTAGTGAGCCCCTCTGGGGGCCAAGGGCCCCCAGCCCCCAGTTGAGGCGATGGGAGAACCGGTATAGTGTCAAAACTGGAACTGGTCCCTTAATCAAGAGCTGGAAGAGTTTCCTTACTGTCAGCAGCAGCAGAAGACACTGAAAGCAGCAGCAGAGCAGTGCTGAACAGAGACAGGGATGGCTAAAAGCCAAAAGATAGCCAGTAGCAGCGATATAACGTGAAGTCGGATGAAAGACGCAGAGATGTTCCTGCAGGAGGGAGAACTGGCAACAAAACAGAGGTAAACTCAACAGAGTTGGTTTGGGGTAAGACTGTATTATTTTCCCAAAAACCAGAGACTCTCTGAAGAGAAGGGGTGGACTTCCAAACTCTTAGGGAGTCCCAAAATGCAGCAGCAGCTAGAGAGAAAGAGAAAGGAGCTGAAAACCCGGAGTTGTCCTGAGAGTTGAGCCAGGACGGAATGCGAAGGAGGTGGCCTTGGCCTCCACTGCTGCTGTTGCTGTTTCTATCAAGCTATTGAGCTGAGACAGAGTAAAAGAGCGGTGGTAAGACTGAACTGAAAGCTGCCTTCAATGTTCTAACCCAAGAGGAGTGAAGATCTACAAGGAAATCCCCCGAAGGCTCGGGCTCGGGGTTGGAATTTCCACAAAGTAAGAATAAAAATCCTGACTGTCAAATCTACTGCCTCGGGAAAATGAAGGACACTAACTAGTGCCACAAGAAAACTGAAATGAAGGAACTGTGGCCTGAGAAGTGACAGAAAGACTTTTCTCTTTTCTTTTTGGACTTTTATTGAAGAAAAGGAGAAATTTGATTTAATGTAAATATATATGTGGATGTAAATAAACCTTTGTAAATATTTTCCCCTTCCCCCCAATAACGAATGGTTGTGTTTTGTCTGAAAACTCTTCACATGGGGTGGCAAAGATATCAAGTCCACACCATCACTAAACCCTCTCACAGGGGCAAACTGTGGGAGAGGGGGCTTGAACTTAAAAATTAGATTCTTGGGAGTTTCAAACCACCAGAATGCTTAATATGATCCACGCACTTCTGTCATGGAAATTAAGTCTCCCTTTCTATTAGAGACTACTTCATCCATTCTGTACAGATCAGGTTTTTTTATAAAGGAATGGATTTTAATGCCTCAAAAGAGAGTACTGTATTTAATTTGTAGAACACCTGAAAGTTACATTTGACAGAGTTTAAGTTTAAGACACAGAGAGATCAGTTGTTACAGTTCTGGGAGAACAGTTCTTAAAAATTTTGTACCTATTACAAATCAAGATGGTCAGTTACCAAACATGTCCTTCTGTCTGTTTTCAGTGAAGCCAAAGTTTTCCTATATGTCTAGCCCAAAAGAACATGTTATATTGCATAGACCAGGGTAAGTAGTTTTCTAACTTCAGTTTAAGTGTTACTAAAATTTTGTATTTCACACTATTTGTATCCTTTGCTCCTAAAAATTACTCCTTTTTTCATTCTTTTCTCATTTATTAGAGTTGTAACAAAATACATGGTAAATTAACAATATTCCTCTTATATATACAGTGTTAGCTTTTTAACTCGCTAGTCACCCATACCTAATTTCTTTTATTGACATTTCATTGGAAATTATCACAAGTACAGCATGACTGTATACATTAAAAAGATGAGTGATGTTACTGCATTCTGTCTCTGAATCACACAACAGAAACTGACTTTACGCTGAATAGTACAAGATGCTCAGTCTATCTCGATCCAGGGCAGGTCTCTGAAGAGGTTAGGTAGTACTAGTTTGATGGCTAGTGTGTGGGTCCATGCCAGAATGATTGCACGTCCTCATTTTCCTTCTGTTTTAAGATTTTGTTAAAGTAAAAAAGTCAACTTCTGTTCTTGAACACGTTAACTGTTTTTCTTCTGTAATTAATCTTACTTCTGAGTGATAATTAATCTGAGAAATAGTCTTGCAGTACAGTTAGTTTATTGTGGTGTATAAATAACTATGACATGTAGAAAGGAAGAACCTGGATCAGAGGTTCCTCACCTCTTTCATCAGACTAAATGTAAAATGAGCACATTTAACCCCATCCCCAGTAAACAGGCAATAACTTGTTTCAACAAGCAGTGTTCCTCTTATCTCTTCATTGTTGTTCTGCTTCAATACTTAAAGAGTAAAAATTCCATTCTTTATACTATCTTCCTGGATTCCACTTTATTTACATGTGTCATGGTTTAACCCTAGGCAGCAGGTAAGCTACATGCAGCTGCTCACTCTTCCAACAAGATGGGGAAGAGAACTGGAAGGGTAAAAGCCAGAGAATTCATGGTTTCAGATAGACAGTTCAATAGTCAAAGCAAAAGCCATGCACACAGGCAAAGCAAAACAAGGAATTAATTCACTGCTTCCCATGAGCAGCTAGGTGTTCAGCCATCTCCACAAGAGTAGGGTCCCATCACATTTCACAATTACTTGGGAAGACAAACATCATCACTCCAAACATGCCCCCCCTTCCTCCTTTTTCCTCCCACTTTATAATTGAGCATCATGTCATATGGCATGGAATATCCTTTTGGTCACTTGTCCTGATTATGTCTCCTCACAATTTCTCAGGCAAACCATCTCACCTCACAGTACAAGAAACAGAAAAGGCCTTGATTCAGTGTAGGCACTGCTAAAAGGAGACAAAAACATCTATTGTCATTACTGTGTTCAGCACAAATAGAAAACATACACCCATACTAGCCACTGTGAAGAAAATTAACTACCCCAGCCCAAACCAGCACAACATGGGAGGAAAAAAATGAGGTAATTGTGACTATAAAGTCATAATTGTATTATTTGGGTGACCAGTTTGTGTATTTCTCTCAATGTATATTTATAGAATTTGAAGCGTGACTTTTAAAGCTGTGCAATTGCTTACAGAAGTCTGTATTGCATTCTCTCTCCCCACACCCATTTATTTCCACTATCCCTAACTCATTGTTTGTCTTTAATTAACATTGGTGTCAAAAACCAAGATGCTCCTGGTAACCTATCTGTTAAGAAAGGAAAAGAGATAGAAGATCTCTTAATAGTGAAAAACTCTTTTGGCCAGCAGTATATAGTCTGCATAATATAGCATTAGACCCCTGGACTTCATGAAGAAATTGAATAGAATAGCTATTGTTTAAAGCTGTTTTTTATTATCTTACATTGCACGGTTATTTCTCTAAATTGATTAAATATATTGAAGGTTTTCATGAATAACCAAAACTTTTTTCTTATTTTTTTGGTCTCCAAATGCAGCAGTAATTTTCTTCATGAAACAGTAGCAACTGAAAAACACAGAAATGCAAATTAGTACAGAATTATATAGGTTTATGAAGGACATTCACTTTTTGATACTGTTATTTGTCTTATGATGGTTCTCAGTTTGAGAGTTGTAGGTCCATTCACTGCTTTTAGCCATTTTACACTTTCTATTTTGTTCTGAATTTACAGTTTGCCTTCCTATGTAGCTTTTTGACTTTGATTAGTATTTTCTTTAATTTGGATGTCCAATATGAATTCTTGTTGGCCTCATGGTACTTTTCTCTGCACTATTCTACCTGATCTAAGATTTGCCTTCTGAGCTGCAAGTGGAATAGCTTTTTCTCACTCAGTCTGTCGACTGCTCATCACCCTATAGCCTTGTGGGAAGTAATGACACTTTTAAAGTAAGCTTCACTGTATAATGTCTGTATATTAGAGAAAAAAGACACAATAAATATAGACATAGCACTCTCCACTTGCTGGGTGTATCATATGGTTGGTATACAGTTTTCAAACTGAAAGCTTCCCTGCTGCCCTTGTGTGTGCACTACTTCAGAGCCATGATATCTATTTTTTCATGAAGTTTGGCATGCCATAGAACACAGTCCTGCTCTTGTTTTCAAGTCCTAATTACTTCTATCATTTCTCAGAGACTGCAAGATACTGCACTTATTGTTCAACGACAGTAATAATGCACATGCACTATATTAAAAAATATTTTCTTAAATTTATAGCCATATAGTACAACATATTTACTTCATGGGAAGGCTTATTTCTGTCAGCTAGTGCAGTAATTAAGTCCATTGGCCACAAGTAAGCAGTTTATTTTTATATATCCACTAAACAAGTATAATAATAATTGCATGTACTATGCAATTTAGGAAGCCTCTTTTATTTCCCTTGTGTACATTTCAGTGTTATATTTGTTTGAAATGGTTTACTGTGCATTAGTTAAGGGCAAGTAGGTAGTAAAAATTCTTCAGTTATTTAAAAAAGAAATTATTCTTCTGTCAGCTATACATTTGTTTCAGAAGTTTCACAGAACAAAATTTTACTTATTGACACAGAGGAAACAGAGCTTGGCTCTGAGATGTTGACAGTCACTCACCTACACAAAATGATTTTTGTTTCCTTTGTTTTGTCCACGTCAATGTGGAAATAACCAATAATATTAACCAATCCCGACACTTTAATCACGATTAAAATGTATTTTAGTAACCAACCACAAAACCCACTCTGTGTCTATTCACTAAAAGAGTAGAATGCATGAGTAAACAAAAACAAACAAAAAACTACAAAACATGCATACAAAAAAAGATCAAACCAAAAACCACCCAATCTTCCACGTAGTTAGGGATTTTACAGGTGAAAGACATGGATTTTTATGAGACTGTGCAATACTGAATTCAAAAACCTGACCAGACAATGCTCCTGAGTAGAGAGTTTTGCAAATGTTACTATCTATGAATGCAATAGAGTACTAGAACAGACAGTTCTGCTAGTTATACAAGAATTCTTAAATACCTCATCAGGATTACAAAGAAACTTTCAGAGAATATGTATAACTCGTACATGAGGCCTAAAATGATGAGCGTGTTGAAAATTGGAGTCCTGATATTAGTCTATTAAAATGTCATATATCATAAAATATCTGTATTCATGATCACTTGTTCATGAGGAAAAGACTGTACTGTCATCTAAGCAATAAATAGCTAGGTACAAATAGAGACATGAAGTTGGTTAAAAAATACAAATCTGTAAGGCTGATGATAACCTCAGCGGCAGTTTCCACAACAGAAAATGATTAAGGCTTCTCAACTGTTTTTACCTGGGAGAATAGACTGGTCTAAATCAAGATATGTGACAGTCCTTCAAGATTAAATAAATAGTCTTGTTTCATAAGTGGATTTAACAGTATTACTATACACTTGAGGGTTGTGACATTTAATGTTTTATTTTGCTGTTCATTGTCTGATTTTTCCACTATTGAAGCTGGATTTCACCTTTTGCAAGTAATAGCATACAATGCAACTGATTACTGACAAAGCTAATAAATTAAAAAGAAACATATACCTGTGGGTAATTAAATTAGACTTGACAAAAGTCGTAGAGATTAATGCATGCAATCAAACTATGTGCCTTAATCACTTCCACTGTCAGCTGTAATTTATGGCAGAGCCTCTTTACAACAATTCACTTTATCTAAAATTTAAAGACATGTATATGCAGAAATAAATGATACTGCAATTTTCATTGGTGTCTAGTGCATTTTGACAGATTCAACAACAACACCACCACCACCACTTAGGACTGTCTTATTTACCACTACCAAGCAACATTGGAATTCTGTGGTTAAGTATTCATCTAATGTACACAAATTTGACAAGAGTCCTGAACTAATATGACATCTAAGGACATTGAAGTACAGATATCTTGTACAAGACCTGTTAGGAGTCGCTCATTCAATTCACAACAGTTTCTGTGCAGTGCTATTTACTTACTGACTTTTCTTTCCACAGTTTTTGTTCAACCTAACCTTAAAAGTATCATGCACAATTGATGTATAGGTAATTCTGCCAGAAAAAAAAGGAATTGATGGATGACATAAGTATGACAGAAAAGGAAGCTTCAGCCTTCTAGAGTTAAAACACCTTACTCTGAAAAAGAATTGTCATGGAGAAGCCATTTCAGACACCAATAAAGAATATCATTAATTTATTGAAATCTGCATGTAAGGTTCCATCATTTTTGCAAATGGATTTACGCACAAACACTTCTTTCCTACAACTGCTTTAATGGAGATAAGAAAAAATAATTAATCACATTTATGAGAATGAGGCAAATAATCTGCAGAATGTTGACTCTGAAAGACTGGAGAGAAAAAGATGTATCTTCACAGCTTTGGGACAAAAATATTAATCACTGCAAACAGGTTAGTGCAGAACAGAATTTATATACTAATACATTTTAAAGCTGAGACCTGGACATACAAAGGTTTTGAGGCAACTAAGATTCACATAGTGGCTGAGACATTTATTTCACAAATCGTGACAAAGACATCTACATTAAAGAAGCAGAGTTAGTTTACCAGTTCTATTTTCATGTGGATACTTACTGCAGGGGATACTTAAACTCAGGACAGAAATAGGACTCTAAACATATATTTTTCTCTCCTTGAAGTTTTCATATCCTTTACTGAATGTACTGGTTTTCTTGATGGGTATGGCTTTTTCCCATTATCTATGCAGGAAACCTAGAGATATATAGGAGATCTATGAACTCTGCTTATTTGACTTAGTATTTCAGATTTAAAGCTATTGCATCCCTGCTATACCAATAGGTACAACCACCTCACTTAATCTGAACCCAAGTTTGTACTAAATTTTAACTAAAAACTTAATGTTTTCTATTTCAGAATTTTTGTTTAAGGCATTGTGGTGGGCTGACCTTGGCTGGAAGCTCTATCATTCCCCATGCTCAGCTAAACAGGAGAGAGAAAGTACAACAAAAATGTCATGATAAGGACTTAAGAGATCACTTAGTGCCATGGGTCAAACTGATTTGATTTGCAAAACTTAATTTAAGTTATTGCCAATCAAATCAGAGTAGGGTAACACAAAATAAAAACAAATTTTAAAACACACTTTCCCCCATCCTCACTTCTTCTCAAGTTCAACTTCACCCTCAGTTTCACTGTTTCTTTCCCCACACTGGCACCAGGGTATAGGGAATGGGGGGTTGCAGTCAGTTCATCACACCTTGTTCCCACTCACTACTCCTCACATTCTTCCCCTCTTCCAGTATGTGTCCCACCTCCAGTCCTCCAGTAACTGTTTCATTGTGGGTGTCTTTCCAGGTGCTGCACTGCTTCAGAAAGAGACTGTTCCAGTGTGGTTTCCCCACAGAAACACAAATCCTGCCAACAGCCTGTTCCAGCGTGGTCTTCCTGTGGGGTAACAGTCTGCTTTGGGCAAATTCGCCTGCTCCAGCATGGGGTTCTCTAAGGCTTGCAGGTAGGTCTCTGCACTCCCATTGACCTCCGTGGGATGCAGGGCGACCTTCTACTTCACCCGGTCTTCTCTACAGACCATGATCTGAGCATCCTCCAATGCCTGGAGCGTCCTTTCCCCTCCTTCACTGACTTGGGTGTCTGCAGAGCTGTTTCTATCACATATTCTCACTACTCACTTCCAGCTGCTCCTGCACAGCAGTTTTTTCCCCCTTCTTAAATGACAGCAGCACTACCATCATCACTGATGGCTTATTCTTGGTCAGTTACAGTCACTTGGTCAGTCACTGGTACTGGCTGTGTCAGATGTGGGGGAAATTTCTGACATCTCACAAAAACCACCTATGCAGCCCCTCACTACCAAAACCTCTCCATGTAAACCCACTACAGAAGTCTGAAAGCAGAGGGACAGTTCATGTTCAGTAAAAGGCTTGAAAATGTGTATTTCTTACTTAGTCTAAATCTCAGTTGTTTGAATTGGATCACAGACTCAAATCAAAGTCCAAATAAACACTCACACGGTACAGCATCATTTGACAGTTTATGTTGCAAAGATATACTTTCCAGAAACCTGAACAAGGCCTCCTTAGTTTTGATGGAACAGATGCTATTCAGCACAGCATTGAATGTTGAGGGGAAAGCTAATTCTGAAAGGTTTATTTACTGAAGTAACACTAACTGTAAGCCATCCCTGACTCACATCCATTTCAACTCAGCCAAACAAAATTCTGACCTTTGGGAATTCAAACACATTGAAAACCTGACCTCTCATCTGCTTGGTTTTTTTGTTTGTGGGTTTGCTTTTTTTTTTTTATAAAAAGGAGGAATTTTTTAGTATCTTCTTATTATCATGTGCCTTTTAAAGAGGTTATTTTTTTTGTTCGCTCAAAAACTGTTGAAAACCTTTTGATGCTAAAAAGGTTGTTTTAACATGTTCATGAGAAATTCAGTATTCAAAAAATGTGTAGTTTAAAATAGAATATTCAAATATTATGGATCTTTGGAATCTCAGTTAATAAGGCTTTATTCCTCTTAGTTGCTGTTAAGATTAATCTCAAAACTGTAAAATAAAATGCGATAAGTTTTCCTAGTACAAACCTTTGCATTTGAATAACAATTTTTTGAACGAAAAATAACAAAGGAAACTTTTCTCTCTTTGTCGATATTTCTTACAATTTCATGCGGACTCATGAGATAACAATTACATTACCCTAGAATAGATTGAAGATCGCATTGTTCTCTTAATGAATTTTGTGTACAAAAAGAAATTGACTGATTAATCACTGCACTGCAGATTTTATTTGGCAAACCCCACTTTAACATGAATATGCAATTGTGCAC
The DNA here is from genome assembly GCF_003945725.1 of Corapipo altera. Lineage (NCBI taxonomy): Eukaryota > Metazoa > Chordata > Aves > Passeriformes > Pipridae > Corapipo > Corapipo altera. The sequence goes on along the minus strand of NW_020884875.1, from coordinate 18,300,839 downwards.
TTTGTGCTGAGTGTGGCTGCTCTTATCACTGCTGGGACCATCTAGTATCTCAGACCTGTCACAGCACAGAGGTTACTTGAGATAAATCACTTAACAGCAGCTGCAGGCCCTTCCAAAGTAACAGATTAGATACAGTACATACAGGGTAATGCAGAGGGAAGCAGACTGACTGAATATTCCGGAATTTAAATCAGTAGCATCCTCCTCCTCAGTTAAGGCTCAGACCCGGCAAAGTGTCACAGAAACTGGTGAAGATCATTCTTCATAAGGTCAATGTAGTCTGGAATAAGAATATATTGAGCCAGCATAGCAAATACATTGGCATTGTGGGCATTTTTTGCTGCTGTTTTCCTTTTCTGACAGGTTAATTTTTTATCCTGCTTTCACTATTACACCAATACAGCTGAGGATCCTTTCCTGTGTATAGTATTGCTCTCTAACAGGGAGTAGCTGCCACAGGAAAAACCAAAACTGAATTGTGAATAAGCCTTTGATAGCTCAAGTCCAGAATACAGTTAATTTGATGCAGTTCATAATGATTTTATTGCTGGTTTGAGTTGAAGGAAAGAGGATATATTCAAATGAGATTTGCAAACATTAAATCCAAGTTTCTGCTAATGATTTAATGAGGAAGAGTAGATCATAATACATATGGTTTTGTTTAGAAACAGATATTACTGCCTAAAAACAGGGCACCTACATCACTCCCTTCTTGTCAACAAAATCAAGAGAATTTGTCAGTACACCTACCTTGTGTTCTGATAAAGATGCAACACATAACTTCTCAGTTACTGCTAAGCATGATTATAAAGGGATGGGAAATCTTATCATCTGGCTTTTCAGTTACGTACAGGACTGCTATTCGCCAGTAATATCAAATTTGCTTGACATCACCTAGTTCCTCAAAAATTTTAGACCTCTGATATCTTTTTAAAACCAAATCACCTTATTCATTGTACATGTACTCAATGACCACGTACAAAAATATGTCTTCTAAAATTAACCTTCTAGAACCAAAATGGCCATCAGATTAGGAATAATTGTGTCAAGAAACACAGTTAATAGAGAATTTTACCTCTAAAAATGAAGAGCTTGCAAAAGAATGTGGAAAAGAAGCTACCTTTAAACTACAATTGAACTTAGGGGGAAAACATGGTGTAAGACCCCAGAGTCCAAACTACAAGCTCATTGAAGGGGTTTTACTTTAAAAATATACAAGGTTCCAAAAATTTGCCCACTGAATTTTTGGGAGAGCACTCAGCTTTTTTAAAACCTTAAGAGAGAATGCAAAGGAGAAACACTTCACACGTTTTCTCAGAAGATACTTTTACTGATAAACTTTAGACAATAAGAGAACTTGGTAAAAGTTTAAAGGACAACGTACAATGAAAATAAAGCATTCCACAAAGCATTGACTTAGCACATGTTAACCCTCACAACTTAGTAAAAGTCAACCCACCCAGTCCTAAAGTACACAAAAAATCAAAAAGGGAGATTAGGAGAGGAAGAAGAAAAGAAAGATTAAAAGAGAGAATTACAGCTACTAGCCCTAGATCCAGCTACCAGGAATCCATGAAGGTGATAGGGTTCAAACAAACATGGAAAGCACATTTTGCTACTTTTATTGCTTTGGCATCCTGTGGCCACACCCCTACCCCTACATCGGACATCCAGAGCTTCAGCCGGTTTAGGGCTGGGTCAGGGGCTCTGGGATATGATGTTGACAGCACTGCCAGTGTCCAGTGACTAGTAGCTGCTCCAGTGCTGCCCAAGGAGGTTCCAGGGGGCTGGGGTGTGGGACAGGGCATCACTTCACCTTTGTGAAATTTGACCCTTTGTTTCCCCCGCTACACACACACTTGAGTTGGTGCAAGTCAATAATTAATATAATAATCCAGTGTCTCACATGTGGTGAGTGCTGTAGGGCATAACTTAAAACTGAAGTAAAAAACCAAGGAGAGAGGTTTAGCACAATATCAACGGTAGGCATAATGATGCTTCTTGTCTGCTATAAGAGTATACAAAAGCTCCCATACTCTGGAAACATATTCCCTTTAGAATGTGAAGATGCTTGTCCTGAGGCTTGTGTACTGGTTTTGTCTGGGAGAGAGGTAATTTTCTTCATAGTAGATAGTCCAGAGCTATGTTTTGGATTTGTACTGTAAGGAGTGTTGGTAACATAGGAGGTGATCTGAGACAGCCAACATGGCTTCCCTAAGGGCAAATCATTCCTGACCAATTTAGAGGACTTCCATAATGGAGTGACTAAAATGGTTGACCCACCAAGTGAAGACCCACCAATGTCATTTACCTGGGTTTCCTTAAGGCCTTCAATTTTCTAGTAAACAACATATTTATGTCCAAATTGGAGAAACACGGATTTTAAGAGTGGACTGTTGAGTGGATAAGGAATTGCATGGTTGGAATTGTTGTGTACTGTACAAAAATGACAGCAGTGAAATTTAAAAAGGTATCTCTGGTAACTTTTAAAACAAAAGGGACCTGCTACAATAAAGAACATGGCAAAAATACATATTTTGGTAAGAAGAATTCCTGGGTTATCACAGTATTCAAAAGAGTATTTTTTTTAAAAAGTCAACTCAAGTGGACATACTGCACAATTCCAAAGGAAATTTGTGAAAATTTAACTACTTTTTAAAATTCACTACTGAAAGTTAATGGTTTTCTGTCTTCATTAGGAAACTGAGATAAAAAAAAATGTTAAGCTGGCATTGTCTGTTTTTCTCATACACAGTAAGAAAAAATTTGTTTTATAGTTTTATGCAAATTCCGTTTGTTAGAAATACCTATGCCACTTCTTGTGACAGAAAACTATGTCTTTGATATGTCTGCTTGATCTGTTGAAGAGTCTTAGAAATTGGACCTTAATAGAGCATACTGCAAACCTTTTGTGCTAAAGGACCTTGTGCTAGACAAATATGTGCCTTGGCAGTGTCAATCCATAGACTAAAGGCAGGAACAATATCAAAATTTCACATATTCATAGGATGCAAAAGCCTATGAGGAGTAGCATGATGGGCTCTAAAGCCAAAAGTGATTGAATATTTAGATATATTTCCTGCTGTAGATGGTAGATGGGTGGGTAGGGGTTGTGAATGTGAACTTGGACACTGACACTCCTATATGTGTTTCTGTGGATGAGAGGGAGAAATCAGTCTACCTCAGTCCAGAAAATAATGCAATTATTCCCATGTAGTAATTCATAGTTTTCTATTTTGTTTCCTGTGCAGCAGAGAAGTGTACCCTTTTCTGTGATTTTCTGTGAGTAGATGGCTTTTCCCTATTTCCCTTTTCCTTTTTTTCTCTTCCTCCCACAAGATAAATGCTCTCTCATTTTCACATGCACTTCTGCTCCCAGCTCTCATTACAGTCCTGGCTGTGCCTTACATCTGGCAAGCTTAACATGTCACTATCTGTCCTCAGAACCAAAGTGCACTGGAATACTCAATAAACCAAGAGAGTTATCTGACCCATATTACCCAACAGACCATGTGCATGTCATTTCTGTAAAGCACCTTGCATGCTTCTGCCAGCCAAGAGCCTTCACATATTCCATCCATTTTAAAATAAGTATCCCCTGTGTAGCAGCATGTGCACCTTTATGCATATTTTACCATCTACTCTTGTTTTAACTGAACCTAGACAATGTTCTTCTGACACTTGCAGACTTTAAAATATTTTTGACTGTCAAGAGTCTCAGGGCTTTCAGATGCATAGTCATTGTGATGCTCTAAAACACACACAAAAGACAATTGTGTGTGTGCAGTAAGTGGATTATAAATTTTGGAGATTTTTCTCCAAGCACTTCAGCACTACCACAATTACAGACTGCAGTTTTTTCTACTAGCAACAGCTCTCCTTGAAGCTCTGTAAGTAGGTTTTATAAAATTTAAACTGATTTCAGATGAGTTTAAAGTGACCTGCTGCTGCTGAATAGTGGCTCTTGCACGGAGTGGGGGGCCACAAGGAACCATCTTTTTTGACTAAACAACATGGGTTACTAAAACCAGGCAAGCCACAGGAAAAGGATACTACAAACAGTGCATTTCCATTCTGTTCATCTTTGTTAATATGATTTCTCTTCCTGTCCTTTAAAACAAAGCAAAATAAAAAAATAATCTTGAAAGTTTTTAATTGTTACTCATCTTCCTCTGCCCAAAGACCATGTTTCTTTTGGATGCTGTGCCTTCTAAAACCATTCCAGACTTTAGTTCAATCTGCACTGTTCTTGAAATTGCGGGAAACAAACTGAGAGTCCTCTGGCTTCTCATACTTGCCATTAACACAGTAGTTAGAGAGGTGCAGGGGATTTGGGCAGTGTCACTCCAGTTCTTTTCACAGAAGTGCTGAAAAAAGGCATTTTAAAAAAATGTTTTTCAAATTATATTTTTGAAAAATATGCTCTCACTCTGAAGTGTGACAGGGGAGTAATTAAAATGTATTAGGAGTTAAAGTAGTTAAACAAATATTCTGTGACTTCCTTCAAAATATTAGAGCAAGGAAGCAAGAGGCTTGAAACACATATTCTTACTTCTTACTTTTTTTTTTTTTTTTAGCTTTTACTCATAAATCACTGCAGGAAATAAAGATTCAGCAGGTTTGCTACAAATGTTTCTTAGGTAAATTACTGGTTCAGGTAGCTTAAATCACAAACTACATAAAAATAAACCATCAAGAGGTATAACTAAAACAGAAATTTGTAATGACTAATTCTGTAGCAGAGGCTTGAAAGTATATTTTCTCTACCATTTTGCCTAGCCTGCCCTTGAAAACTCATTTGAAGCTCAGACAAGGCAAAAAATACTAAAGAGAACAACAGGCTCTCCTAATTTCCTTTATTTTACTATTTATTTTTAATTTTTAACTTTCAGTTTTAGGAGTGTCTTATGTGTTTAGAAAACATTTAGCATTATTAGTTAGATGACTATACTACATGTCATAGTGATTAAATCATTAACACTGAACAGACAATATTAATTAGCACGATTATGTGTGCCAGTTAATTTTGAGTTATAATTGTTATTCATTGTATTTTCTATCCAAGATGCAAAGATTACAATCAGAGAGAGAGAAAATAGGTGTCATTGGACATAGTATCTTCCTCTGCCTTGTCAAGTTCAGAAAAAATTGATAAAGTACGTATTCCTATTGGAAGTTGAGATGTAGCTTTCATCTATTCAACTATGCAAGGATGCCCATCTCTTCTGCTTTTTTTCCTGTTCTTTTGCTAGTCAGAATTTAATAGCAATACCCATATGACACAATACTTTTTATTTGTCCTTCTCCATACATAACAAAAGAAAAATCTGCAGCCTTTTCAGTAACATCTTTTCTAATATACTGAATAAATTATAAGTTTGTATTGTCATACTCACTACTGATTTGATTTGTACTTATAAATTCTAATTATACTAGCAGAAACAACCCTTCAGTGCTTTAAAGGACTATTTGTGTAATAACACCAACAATCCCATCACATTAAAGTCCATAGCAAATCTTTCTTCTCTCCACATCCTGTTTCCTACACCAGATACATAATTTCAGGTACTTCTGTTACAAGTTTGAACTTCTGATTTGTGCACTGGCCATTTGGATAACCAAATACATCCACTGAACCTGCCTTTATTGAGAAGTTTTCAGTAGACAGTATATTAGAATACAGTAAACTTCCTTTTAGTCTTCGAAGAAATGCTAGAATTGTTCTATCAGTGTTTCTGGATGGGCATCATGAAAGTCTTGAAGCAGAATTGGACACCTATAGCTTTACTTATACCTAGTTCTCCCATAAACATTTCTCAGACATCCTGCTCTACTGAGGGCTCCCTGTTTTGACTTGACTTTAACCTGATGAGTTAAAGTGAGGTTAGTACAGAACAGAATAGAATAGAATAGAATAGTACCAGAGCTACGATGATCATCTACTCCAACTGCCTGATCACTTTAAGACTGATTAAAGTTAAAACATGTTATCAAGGGCATTGTCCAAACACCTATTGAACTCCGACAGGCTTGGGCCATTGACCACAACTCTAGGAAACCTCTTCCAGTGTTTGATGACTCTCTTGGTAAATAAATGATTCCTTCCATGTGTACTATCACTGGATACCAGGGTGAAGACAACAGCAACTCTCTGTTTTTCCTTCTTAGGAAGCTGAAGAGAGCGATAAGGTTACCCCTCGGGCTCCTTTTCTCCAAACAGACAAGCTCAAGTGAATAGACTTTGTCACTCCTCATAGGACATGTCTTCCAGCACTTTCATCAGCTTTGTTGCCCTCCTCCGGGTGCATTCAAAGATCTTGACATCCTTCTTAAATTGTGGGGCCCAGAACCACACACAGTACTCAAGGTGAGGCCATAACAACACTGAATACCATTAATTCTTTTGATGATCTGGTGATGTCATATTGCAGGTACCCTAGGATGCAGTTTGCCCACATGGCTGCCTGGGCACACTGCTCACTCGTGTTGAGGCTAATGTTAACCAGCATCCTAGATCTGTTTCTGCAGCGTTGCTCTCCAACCACTCCTCTCCCAATTTATATTTATGTTCAGTGTTATTATGTCCCAAGTACAGAATCTGACATTTATTCTTACTAAATTTTAAGCCATTGATGATTAGCCAATGCTATCATCTACCCAGATCCCTCTGCAGGGATTCCTGTCCTTTATGCACCTCCCAGGTAAATACCGTCAATCAACTTGCTAATGCAGTCAGGTCCTGCATTCAGATAATTGACAAAAGTATTGAACAGAACTACTCCTGGAGCTGAGACTTGAGAAACACCACTGCTGGCTGGGTGCTGGCCAGATGCAGCCAGTTCTTCACAGATGGACAACTCATACAGAAGACTACTGTGACAGGCAGTATCAAAAGGTTTACTTAAATCCAGAAAAACTACATGCACTGTCTTACCCCCATTCACTAGCAGGTGGCCTTATTTTAAGAGGATATCAAATTAGTTAGATAGGATTTTTGCTTTGAGAACCCATGTTGACTGTTCCTGATGTCTGTCTTGTCCTTCAAATGCCTTTCAGTAGAACTCAGTATGGTCTTTGAGAGATATATAGTTGAGGCAGATAGGGTGAGCTCCTCAGAAATTACTATTCTAGTCTCTTTGTCTACACCTTTTGGTCTACAAATAGTCAGACACAACCTGACATCAGAAAATGTTAGAGTAAATTGCAAATTTTTCATAGCAACCAGGTTTCTTGGAGAAACAAAATCTAAGCAACAGATGCTTTGATAATTTATACCACTAGATTTGGGAGCAGGTTCTGGGCCTGAAGCTTTAACAATTACTATGTTAAACCATATCTTTAGTTATTCTTTGTTGCTGTTTCCTAAAGGCCTTCAATAAATTTTCTGTAGGAATAAATTTTGAAGCACTGTTTATAATAATTTTTTAACAGTTTTTAACAAATTGAAATATTTTTGCTTAAAATTTAGTTAGTTACCAAATGTATTTGAGGCACCGCAATTTTCAAATGTTCACAACCAGCATACCACATCTCTTATTAGTTAATAAGATGATTAATTTATATTAATACTATTGCCTATTCAAACCATAATGTTGTGCATGATGCTTAATTCCAAGGATGTCAATGGGTTAAAATTCTAAAGAATTTCTCAAGGCATCAAATAAACATAAATACTAGTTGTCCATCATGATATTTCAATAGGATTCCTTATAAATTTTTAACATCTTTAGAGAGGAATGAAACTGGAAGAGATACTAACCTGAGATGACAATTTGAAGTCACCTTAGTAACTATATAATAATGAATAATAATAAATATTACTTACAAATACAAAAAAAGTTGTTAGATTTATGATTAGGAAATGTTTGCAAGTGCCTTGAAAATTAAGATTTTTGAGATGTTAGAAACCTATTGCAGAGGTTGTAGTCTTCTGTGATGAGAAATATTTGCTTACTTCGGTATTCTGTATATCTGACTTCCATAAGTCCTTGAGTTAGATGGTAGAGAGTATACCTTCTGAAAGTGAGTCAGATACTTTGATTTTTGAAAATGCTGTAGAAATAAAAAAAAAAAAAAGAAGAAGAAGAATGGGACATCTAGAGGAATGATACACAGCAGTGTAAATGTAGGGGGACAAGCCAAATGTCTTGAAATATACATCATACTCTGAGATAAACAGTCTTCCTGTTTCTTCTTAGGGATGAAAAAATACGGTGCAGCAATAGCTGATCCATATGCTTAGCATACCAGTAGCATTGTTAATGTAACTCAGGTTGAGTGAGACTGACTCCACAGAGGTAACATTTTTCTGTCTCTTGAAGTAGCATCCTGTGTACGTTCATACTACGTGTTGGGCTTTACTGTGGAACAACAACAACAACAACGAAAAAATTACTATGTAGAAAAAAAGTAGACTTTTGAAGTAGAGATTCAAGCCAAGTAAGCATAAAGTCTGTGTAATATCTCAGTGGTGAGGAAGCCTCGCTTCAGCTTGAATTTCAACCTCAGCAAGCAAATGAAGAATGGGCAATGTCCTCTAATTGGTTTTGTGTTTGAAAGATCAAAATGGCAAGACACAGTTCAAGAGTGAAGTACACAAATGTTGCTACCCAGAATAAAATTTTAGAAAACTGAATATTCACCAAGGGGGCCAGAAAGAAAGTGGATCAATAAAGGCATAGAAATTGCACCCTGTGCTACTCTATCTCCCTGTGAGACATTAGATTATTATATGAATTATTGGTTTGGATCAACTCAAGAGAGTGTGTGTGTGTGTGTGTGGTGTGGGAAGGAACAGGTCAAATTTCACAAAGGTGAGGTAATGCCTTGTCCCACACTGCAGCCTCTTGGAGATTCCTTGGGCAGCCCCAGGGCAGCTGTCAGTCACTGGACACTGGGAGTACTGCCCATACGACACTCCAGAGCCCCTGACCCAGTCCCATAAAGGCTGGCACACCGGATGTCCCACCTGGGGGAGTGGCCACAGGGGGCCAAAGTACACAGAAACAGCAACATGTGGTTTCCATGTTATTTTGGATGCTGCCACCCGGACACGTGGAAGCTGGGCTTATGTGGGACTCCAGCTGGTAGCTATAATTTCCTCTTTTTCTCTCTCTTTCTTTACTTCTTCTTTTTCTCCTAATCTATTTCCTTAATATTTTGAGTGACTTAAAACCAGATGGGTTGGATTTTGCTAAGTTGCATGGGTTAGCATGTACTAAGTAAAGGCTTTGTGAAATTCTCTACTTTGGTTGGATGTTTCCCTTTAAACTTTTACCAAGTTCCCTTGTTTTCTAAAGTTTGCCAGTGAAAGCATGTTATTTTTGACCTCCTGAGAAATGTGTACAGTGTCCTCTCCTTTGTGCTCTCTCTTAAGGTATTAAAAGAACTGAAAGGCCTTTTTAAAAATTTGGTGTCTGAGTTTTTAGAGCCTTGTATATTTTTAAAGTACAAACCTTTCAGTGAGCTCATAGCTCATACCCTGGGGTCTTACACTACCCAACCATAAAAACACTACTTCCCAGGTCCAACCTTTCCAAAAATAAAGACTCCAAGATGATTGAATCACTGACAACTAAAATAAGAGTGACTGTAGAAGCACTGACAGCTTTGTATTTGTGAAACCTTATTTGTAAAGTCAGCTCGATATGTGAATTGCAAAAGTATGAATTGCCTCATCATTCACTAAAATGAAAAAATAGCAAAAAACTTATTTCATTGCACCTAATAGTTGAAATGATGGATTTTTTTTGCACATCAGAAAACAGAGAAGTTTTAAATCTTTTTTCAGTCATTAAATCAGCAAAATTCTTATATGAAAGGGGCAAAAATGAAATTTGAAGCCTTAATCAGGCTCTCCTGAACTCCAGATTTTTTGGGGATAAAGAAGGTAAGACATTTATCCCTGAGTTGAAATTATGTTGTATCTATTTTGAGTCTGAGCACAGAAACTTGAGCATTTCCATGAAGAAAAGGCTTTTATATTGCAGCAATATTGTTGGAGAATGCCCATCTAAACTGAGTCACATTTAAAGTAGTTGTATTTGCTTACGGTTGAAGTGAGTCAATGAGTAAGGATATTTACAAGATGTCCTATTTTCTTGAACTACTACAGAACCACCAGAAAGTTGTGGTAAGCAGAGACACAAACAGTGGCCAGTGTAAATAAGACATATCACGAGGAGCAAGGTCGTGAAGAAAGCACTGGAAGCTTTTGTCATGTAAGAGATAGCTCATATCAAGCATTTTGTTAGCTGAGATTCTGTGATGAAATTCAGAATTCAAATCCAAACACTCAACAGTAAGTGCTGAAACTTATTCACCTGGAGTAATGGAGTGAATCATGAGTATATTCAACCCTTATTACTGTGTAAAAGATCAGAAACATTGTCCAGAGTTTTGCCTCAAACTAGAATGTGCTGCAGAACCAGGAATATGTCTAAAAGAACCTTGCTGGATAAAGCATCATTCTTCACTTACTCAGACTGGAAGATTGTCTTATACTAAAACCAAGCCGTTTACTCCTTTACCCAGGAGAGGTCTGAAAAAAATCATATTGAAGGGACTGTGTTATTTTCTAACCATTAGAATACTTAAGTATAATGTAATAAGTTGTCAATGAAATACTCTTCAATATAATACCTCTTCATCATCTGTTTTTATTAACAGATTTACTTGACTTTTAAGATTTTATGCATTGCAACAATTCAGTATGTACAGGATATCACAATGGAACACGGTAATCATGACTACAGTGAGAATAATAATGTGCTTTGGGAAGTATAAAACTTGAAAACTGTGGAATATAAGTTGTTTGACAGAACTGAAATTAGTCTCTTCTATCTTGAATCAGTTATTGAAATCTAATTGCTGGAGTGATCACTGACCAAAAATTTACTACAAAAGCATTTTAGAATTTGCCACCAGTATACAAAAAATCATGTTCAAAATTCTGAGCCTTGAAAAAAGGAAAATTAGTAAAGACAAATGAAATGAAGATTAGAAATAGACTATGTCTCTATTTTCCAGGAATGCTAGCTAAAACATTGGAGAGTGGGAACGCAATTTGTCCTTGGGTACTGTATTTGTACTTTCTGCTTCTGTTTTATGCTTAATATTGTCTCTTTTAAGTATTATGTTTTCCATATTAGTAACATATCCTGCAACTTGCTGAATAATCTGACACCTAAACATGTGCTTGGTACAATGAAAAAGAAAAGTATTTTCAGCAGCATAAACAAAACAAACAAGCAAATCAATGTACTAAAGCTAAGAATACCAAACAAAAGCTCCAACAGAGCTGTCAAAAGATCCCAAGAGGAATGGAGGTTAAAAAAACCCAACCCAACCAACCAAAAAAAAAAAAAAAAAAAACAAAAAACAAAAAACAAAACAAAACCAATAAAAAACAGTACTGTGCTACTTTTTGTGAAGTGAGAAAGACCAGTCAGGGAAAAAGTAAGAACAGATAACAGTGGAACTGACTATCCAGTGCTACTTATTCTGTCTGGATTGCAATGTATCTACCTGGCTCAATAGTACTGCAGTTTAGAAATCCCGCATGTTCAGAAATTTAGCCTACAATGGAACACATTTTGCCAATTCATATCTAAGAACATTGCAGCTAAAATACGGTTAATTGGAGAAATATGTTGTAGTAGGTATGGTATGTCTGGGGAAAAGTCATTAAGAAGAAACTATAGTGAGAAACTGCTAAAATAAGATATAGATTTGGGGAGGTATTTTTTGAAGTGTCAGATTTATTATACAAAGTATATTACATATAGACTACAGTGCATTGGAAAATGGGAAACTGATTCAAGTCAGTCTGTCCATTCTCTGTGCTAGCTACCACTCAATATCCACTTACAAGTGTTAAATTTTGCCTTAAGTGGGGTGCCAGATAACTTACAGTATATATAAAGTAAAACATATATTCAATAAAAAAGTAAAGCAGTATTGGCCTTTCAGATATTTAATGAAGATGCAAACTGCTTATGGGTAAATTTCATAATCTGAAGATATCGCAGATTGAGCATAATTTGGATAAGTACTGTTTAAATTCGATCACAAATTATGCAAGTAGAGAGTACAAAACAGCTTTCATTTTATTATACCTGCTTGTTTTCAGATGTTGACTTCATTTTCAGCTGACTGTGAAAGCATTAATGTTGTGGGCTGATGGCTAGGTGCCCACCAGACCTGTCTCTCACTCCCTCTCCACAGCAGGGTGGAGGGAGAAAATAAGGTGAAATCTCATGCATGGAGATAAGGACAGGGAGATCACTCAGCAGCTACCATCACAGACAAAACAGACTAAACTTGGGGAAAACTAATTTAACTATTTACCAATTAACAACAGAGTAGGATATCAAGAAATAATTAAAAAACCCCTAAATCCACCCTCCCGTCATCCCCACCTTCTTCCCAGGAAATTCAGCCCTTCCCTCCTAATTCCTCTGCCACTTTCTCCCATGCAAAGTGGTGGAGAGTGGGATGTGTGATAAGGGTTGTGGTCAGTTTACAGCACTTTTTGTCTGCCATTCATTACTACTTGGACTTTTCTCCTGTTCCAGTGTGATGTCCATCCCATGAACTGCAGTCCTTCAAAAACTGTTCTAGCACGGATATTTTTCCATGGGCTGCAGTCTTTCAGGAAAGCCCTTCATGGGCCCTTAGAAGTCTCAGTTCCTGACAGAAAATTTCATCCTACCTGAGCTCCTCTCCACAGAGTTCCTCCTCTGTGGGTTCTCCATGGGTTGCTGATTCCTTCAGGGCACTTCTACCTGCAGTGGCATGATGTCCTCCCTGGTCAACTGGCCTGAGTGGATATTTACTCCAACATGGTGCTGTAGGGGGATAATCTGCTTCACCAGTCTTCTCCACAGGCTGCAGGGGAGTCTGTTGGGCGTATGGGTCCTCTTTTCTCCCTGTTTTACAGACCTAGGTATCTGCAGAGCTGTTTCTCTCATGTTTTTCTCTTCTATTGAAGTTGTTGTGTACTGTTTTTCTTAAATACATTATCACAGGGGCTCAGCTGTCTAGAACTGGACATGTCCAACATGGGGCAGCTCCTGGTGTCCTCTCCCAGGATCCACTCCTGCAGCTTTTCATTGTCTATGCTCCTACCAAAAGCTTGCCAGATAAACCCAAGAAAAATAGACAACCTCGAATAGATTTCGAATTTGATATTTCATTTAATTCATTTGATCCCAAAGTGGGAACTTAAACTTATACCTTTGATTCACCTGAATCAAGGCAGACTTTGAGAATACATTCCTTCCTATGTTACATAAGGTGCTCTACATAGCAGTAGCCTATTATGTTGTGCAAAATATCAGTTTCCAAGCAAGCTGAAAAGTATTTTTCATCTCCTTTGTGTGCAGCAGATTTTAAGGCAACAACATTAATACAGGAAAGGCTGAGGTGCAACAACCAGGGAGATACTGGTAATAAACATAAGGGGGTTTTCACTGTTTGGTTCCATCTCTTGTGCTATGTGAGCAGTATAGTGCCATAGGGTAGCCAATATGATGGAAATATTCTGTGTTCTTAATCTTACCAGAGCTTCGGTAGCAAATGAGCAAATCTATAAACTTTAACAGAGCAAATGCTGGATCTGTTTCTACAAAACTATGAAAACATGATTGTTGAAGTAACTATTGATATGAATCTAGGACCGGTGGTTATTTAGAGAAGCACTATTTCTTAGCAGTATTTAAGTATTTGCAGAAGTATAAGCTAAATTAATGAAAGTTATTGTGCAATTCTACACACAAGAAATTTTCGAACACAGAAAGTAGACAGATAAGTATTTTGAAAGTGCAGTCATTTGTATCTCGAAAGCGACAGCTGCAGTACAAAGAGGAAGGAAGCTGCTATAAAGCCCCTGGGAGACAGCTTCTTTGAAAAGGTTCTTCGTAAACAGACCTGGAGTAGAGCACTCCAAGCAAAAAGGATATGACTTGAGTCAGGGTGTTTGCAACTTTCCAATGTGACCGCAATAACATCTTCTCAAAAAGCAGTGGGAAAGAAAGTACTTGAGAAAAGGAATGAGTGGAAGTTCTTATAAGCATATACCATTTTTCTGACTCAGGCAATAATAACAGTTATCAGAGGAGTGCCCGCATATGGTTATTTGTAATTCTTCAGAAACCATACACAGTTTATTGTCAAACAATCCTGTGTTTTCTAGTAGATTTGACAGTTTCTCTGAGGGAGTTCTGCAGAGTCCACTTAAGAAGAAAATGGGTGTCATATCTGAGCAAATGGGGACTTATCTGACTCAGAAGTTGATTTTCTTCAGCAATATTTCCAAAACCCAGTAGTCTTTATAATGGATTTCAAACCCGTGAGTAATGTTTATGACGACAATTCCTCGGAACTAAATCACATGCTTCTAATCTATAAGAAGAGGTACCTTTGAGGTAAAGGATTTTCAGTCAATTTTGAAATATTTCGTAAGGCTACTGAGCAGAAGAACCTGTACAAGTAATTACAATAGCTTTGGTTTCATTTTTCTAAGCATCTTTCCCTGCAGACAGGATAATCTACTGTTGAGCAATGCTTTTAACTAGACTCGTGAAACAAAAATACACTGAGTTTGGAATAACAACATTTGCTAATCAATCATAGTGAAGTAGATAATGCAAGAAGTAGCCTGAATTTTTATTGACTTGGAAAGAAGTAAGAGAGAGAGTGTGTGTGTGTGTGTGTGTATGCTTTGATACGGACCTGATCAATCAGAATTTTTTTTCCATTTTTGAAGTTTATGCCTAAGACAATCCAAAAGAATGCAAATTACCTCCAGGTAAAAGGGTAAAGGTCTTCTCATCACATCACATTCTTATTTCTTATATGGAAGATTTGCTGTCAATGTAGCCATACTATATGTTCATAACTCACCTTATTAATTCCTCACAAAACAATAATAAAAGAGAAGTTGTTTGATCATTTATTTATCCCACGCACACATTAAGCAGTGTGGTGGTTCAAAAAGAGAATGCTATTAGCATCAATCCAAACAGTATTTATGTAGAAAGTTTTCCAACAACATGGGGCAATATGTATATTTTTCTCTCTATGTAATATATATTCATATACATATATATAGAGAGAAGTAAACATCAGTTTACTTTTTAGAGAAAAAAACTTAACTTTTATTAATAGGCTGTGAATTCTTAAGTCATTGTCCATGTAACATAAAAATATGGCTCTTTCCCAGCTCTTCCATTGCTTTTCCAAAGATTTTGAATGCTTGCTGATACATTCTTGTATTTTTCTCCAAGGAATTTTCTTCTGTAGATAGGAACCCAGTTATAATCATGATCACTTGTAAATGTCTGCATCAGTACAACACTAGGAATTTATATTGTAAGATCATGGTTTAAGCAAAGTTGTCCAATTTTGATCTGATTACTAAGAACTATATTTTCAGGTATTGATTTTTTTTTTTAAATTGACAAAATTTTTTTATGAGTGCTTTTTTGGAGACAGCTGGTACAGTGACTATTTTTCTATTTTTATAGTTATATTCTTACCTAAGTGCTCCAAATTAATGAAACAGTTTATTTTTCTTCCCATACTTATAATTCTAAACTACTATACAAATACAAGGATTGAAAGGTGGAGAATGGGAAGGTATATGTCACCAGGATGTAATTTAATTGATTTTGTTGCCATAGTTACTACCCTTCTGCTTATAATGTTTTAAAAGTAGTGATTCAGTATACCCCTTTTGAGAAATAGGATTACTAATTCAAAAATACCTAAGCAATCTGTTTTTATGCTGAAATGTTATGGTGCAATTTTAAGTAGAGAAACCTGTTTTTTAATTAGAATCATACAGAAAATATCCTTTTTATCCAGTCTTCCTTAACGTTTATTGTTTTGATAGCACAAGGAAACAGAAAGCAAAAGAAAAACTTTCAAGATCTCATAAGTTCAGACTTTCTATTTGGTCATAACAGCAACTGAATTAACGAAGTGCAACTCTCCTGTTGAGGTTCTTTCAGAAAGTCACCAGAAATGTATGAGTCTTATTTTTGCTGTCTACTTAGCTCTAACAGTTCTTGCAGGTCAACCTACTTTATTATTTCCATTCCTGCAACCTTCTCAGCTATGTGGGTGATTCAGCTGGTAGCATACGCCCCTCTCAATCAGTAAACAAACCAAGTGATACTCACTGTGCAACCAGAGAGGCCATCTTTCAAATGAATTATATGAGTAAGGTTGTGATCTCTCGATAGTTTGTAATACCTCACAGAATATTTTGCAAACCTGGGAACTTTGTTTCTTTTACCTGAGGCTTAGTGTGCTAAGATTGTAATCAATATTGAATTTTACTTAATATTTTGTAAAATTTTACTGAATTGAAATGGTAAAAATATTTGTATTTGTCACCATTATATATACATGTCATCTGATCTCTATATTATGGTGGCACACATCTGAACAACTATTTTTCCTGTAAAAAATATTCACAATCAAATTATGGTTTATATTCACCATTGTTTTTATGGTCTTTTGACTTTGCACTGAACCTCTTCTTTTTCTTTCTTCAGAGTACAATAAAATATTTAATCCATAGCACAAGTGCGTTAGTTTTGAAATTTCAGTAAAAATTCAGTATTGATAGTTATTATTTGACTATCCAAGACTTTGTACTCTTATAATGCCTGAAACAGTTTAGTTATCAAAGGGCTTCAAGAACCTTGAGTAAAGACATTAACTCAAAGTTGAAACCTAATAGTAATGTTTTCAGGTTAACATAGTTCTGTAATGTGTTACACTTTTCTTTGGGATTGTATTTTAGTTTAACACATGCTTGTAAGGTAGGGAAGTAATCTCCATCATATTGACACAAATGAAACCTCTCACTCAGTTACACAGTGACATCAAAATCTGAGTAATTTCATCTAGTCTCAGACATAGGTCTCCTTTTAGTTTTAAACTTCAGATATTTCCCTTCAATTCTGCCTGTGAATTACTTGATTGCATGCCAAAACCATTAGGTCAGATTCATTTATGACACTTCAGGTATTGTAAAAATGAAGCCTTATTTTACCTCAGAAGCAGAACCACAATGATGATGGGTGAAGTGACTTTTTCATTATATGTTCCTTAGACACTAAAAAGCTAAAAAATGTGTTAATAGTTTCATTAATCATCTTACTGTAAAAGAGGTTTCATATTATTCTCGCATGCATTTTCCCTTTCCATGTTTTCCCTTCCATGTTTCCATGACATTTTAAAAGTATGTCAATGAAAGAGCTATTTCAATAGTGTTTCTTGCAATGCCATGAATTAAAAACAACTCTGTCATGTTCAAAGCTCTCCCTCGCTTTTATAGAAGAAAGTCACTGTAATACTTTTGAAGTTCAGATTTTTCCTAATGTCCTTTTCAATACCAGAGCTTTGACTAGTGCTTTTCTTTGCTGTTCTTCACTCCATTTGTACAATATGTACTTCAAGTTTTCAGATCTGTTCTTTCCTTTTTTTAGTATTTTTAGTGTGACATTGGTCAGCCAAAAGAATCCATACATTATTGGGCACAATTGGTAATTTCAGAGCAGAGGTATGATCTCTCTGTAGTGAATTGATAAATAATTCTATCATTTTTTAATCAGATTTTTTCAATAACAAATATTTTATTTTTCCTTCAAATAGGAGTTCATTATATATTTATAGAATTTATATGACAAGCAGTCCTTGTGAAACTGTATGGAGTTCTTGTCAGCACATAACAATATCCTCCTCATTTGTTCAAAATGTAAGCATTTCTTACTATATTCCTGAAAACACAAATCAGCTAATGTTTAAACAAATCCCTGCATCTTTGTATCCATATTATCCTCACTGAAGTGAGGTTTTTCCATACACATGAAAATTCAAAATCTTTTTCATGATTCAACTGGGATATGTAGGGATGAATGGCAGAATGGGGATTTTTTTTCCTACCCTTGTTTTGTAATTATTTAAGCACAGAGATACCTCTCCACTTAAAATTAGAACAGATTTAAAATAATAATTGAGGAAATTTGATTCTAAGATGTAAATAAAGATTGTTAATGATTTGCCCTGAGATATCTGTCTTTTCTTGAAATTATCTTGTAGCACATCCCTTGCTAGGTAAGTATCTGCTTCCCCATTGTTTTAATGTTAATCCCAGAGGATGCATCATCTGTCATTTAGTGTTCAATATAAAACAGCTCATTTTGTTTCCTTTCACTCACTGTAAAAACAGAGCACAAAACAGTCCCTCTGGTGTGTTCTTCAAAACTGTGATCTCACTGATTAAAATGCAGAGAAACTGGCATTTTTCTTTTATCTGCAGTCCATCATAACTTTATTGTTTGAATTGCATTAACATTGTGTTACTTCTCTCTCTGTAAGGTTGGTATTTTTGTTTTGGTTTTGGATTTTTTTTGTTTATTTAGTTGTTTTGCTTAATTTTTCTCCCCTCTGTACAGGAAATTAATTAAAAAGAAACATCCCAAAATACTGTATATAGATTTCTCAGTTAACCTTCTGTGATAGCATTTCAATCATATCTTCAAGTATTTATATCATAATTCAGTGGAAGTACAAAATTTGATGTAATTAATAACTTCATGACTTTTATGCAAAAGTCATTAATTCTTAAATATTTTTAGATATAGCTTCTCTTAACTCTTCAGATTTTATTATTAAGATAAGAATTTTTTAAAAAAGTTATTTCCAAACTTCTGTATTGCTCTTGCGGATCTACCACTTTTTTCACAGGATATTTGACAAAATGCTCTTATAAATATCTAAATGGTCAACTTTTCTTGCATATTTCTTATCCTTCATTACAAGAGAGATATCAAGGCACTGGAACATGTCCAGAGGAGGGAAAGAGCTGTTGAAGGATCTGGAGCCTAAGTCTTATGAGGAGCAGCTCAGGGATCTGGGTATGTTCAGCTTGGAGAAAAGAAGGCTCAGGGGAGACCTTATTGCTCTCTACAGCTACGTGAAAGAAGTGACAAGGTGGGAGTTGATAATAAGTAACAGGATAGAGAAGAAATTACCTCAAATTGCTCCAGGGGAGGTTCAGATTAGATATTTGGATTAGATATTTCTCTTTAAGATCCTGAACTCACTACTGAAAACAGGAAAAAAATTGTATTCATTAGAATAAAATACTTTTTTTACATGTTACCTCATCTCTTGAACAGTTTGGCATGCAATTACTGATATGAATGTGAAAGAGTACGTATTTTTCCAAATCAGTAAATTTATTCACTTAACTCAGAGCCATAACAAAGGAGTACCTACTGATCAGCAAGCTGGATCCCATAGAATTTTCTATAGCTTTTATACACCTTGGCTTACAGTAGTCCCTGAAGACCTTGTTATCATTAGATAACAAGAGTTAAGGATCATTAATGAGTGATTTGACTGTCTTCACAGTCATTTGTGAAGTAATTTTGTTTCTTATAGTCTTCAAAGAAAAAAAACCAAAACATGATCTGTAATGTGTTACTTGGGGTAGTTACTTTTCCTGTATGTACATGCATAGGGTTTATATCTTTTTAAAACAAAACAGTCCTTACTGTGTAAAAGATACTGAGCTGTAGTGTAAATATTGCATCTTGCAGCATTTGGTCAGTGAATAAGAGAGTATATTTTAAGTTAAGCAAACTGTATTGACTACTTACTCTGGAGCATCCCTTCCTGTCAACTATATTGGAAAATGCTGTGTTGTCTCAGGAAAGTGTTGTAAGCAGGAAATAAAGAATTTAAATGCCTTTTCACCAAGACTGGTTTTATTTTTCTTTTTTTTACAAGTGTGACAGTTCTTAGAAATTTTGAGGATCTTCTTTTCCTAATATTGTTTTTCTTCCATTAAAAATTATGCATGTTTTTTATAATATTCCTTCTGAATATATTTATTAAAATAAATTCAAATCTTCGTTTCAAATCCAAATGGAAAATTACCCCAGGTATTTAACCCCTAATTTGTACAAACGTTATACTCAGGTATAAAAAGTGTTTCGTAATTTTGTTCAGTGGTTTAGTTCCATTCCTACCGAAAGTGCTTATGTACATTAGAAGATAAATTATCTGCAGATAATCCTTTGGAGTTAAATAAGCAAGGAATTTAACTTCAAATATTCACTTTCAGTATTTCTCAAATCCTGTAAAGTCTCTCAATTTTCATTTCATTACAAGAATATCTGCCACTTGGACTTTAGCTATAATGACTTTCCTTTTTTCTACACATATATTTTTTCTGTGGATGTTCACAAGCTGATGACTAAGACCTATGAGCAATACATGAAAATGATAGTATAAACTTAACTTGGGTTCATTTTTCATGAATTCCTGTTGGAGAGCACTTAGCCTTCAAATTGTTATTTCTGTTATGCCACTGTAGAATAATTTCCGCTCCTCCTATCCAGACATAATAAAGAATACTTGGATAAAAAAAATCAAGTGGAAATTCCAACTTTGCATGGGAAAAAAAAAAAAAGAAAGCAATACATATTTTCTAAACTGGACATGCCTTGAGTAGGACAAAAATAATTTATGCTTGTGATAAATTAAGCAATCACGTATCCCACAGTAAGTGAAGGAAGGAACATGAAAAGAAGCTTACCAGAAGTCTAAAGCCCAGAGCAGTAAAACTTGCAGATATGTAACTTATTTAATCTTCCCTGCTTCATGCTGGACTTAGGACTGTTCCTCCAAACGGAAGGCATGGGAGAGTCATTTGATTTGAAGGAAAGAAGGGGATGATGGGATGAGAAACAGTTCTGATGTCTTATTAACTCAGTAAATCAATGCACAGGATCATCTTATATCACTTCTGGTACTCCTGAGTTGAGTAGAAATACAGCTCATCATTTTCCTTTTAAGCCTTACATATAGTATTTAGACAAAGACTTTGTAACAACATAACAATAGTTAGGCATATTGGATTGATATTGTGGAGCTAATACGTTTTAACTCACTCCCTAGCATCTTCGTAATGTTAAAAAAAAAAGTGGAAAAATGCCCAAATAATAATATACTTCATAATAATAGTGCACAGAGGCTAGCTACAAGGAATCCCTTGCTCACACGTGAGCAGTACTAAATTTTATATACCAGTTGCAGCTTAAAAGAGTCAGGGACTCATAATTCTTCTAATCAGTAATACTTTAACATGAAATGCTAGCAAAAGTTATTTGATTTCCTTACTAAGATGATACTAGACTATCTTTTGCATATCACTCTGTAAAGTTTTACTTAGAAATACCTTGGTCTATGAGAACTGGAAAGGGCAGTCAAGAAAATCCGGAGGTCTCTTTGGAAACTTCTGATTTCTGAACTTGCCAAGGCACTTGTCATCTGACACAGAATAAATAAAGATGCTTGCAGAAATGCCCTTAGGAAGAGTCAGAATGGCTTCTGTACAAGGAAGTTCTACTTTCAACCATACTCAACTGTTCTTAAAAAGGTGAATAACGCATACCTAAGGGTAATTCAGTTGATACACCTGAATTTCCAAAAGTTCTGTGACAACCTACCTCACTAAAGGTTACCGGGGAGAGTAAGTAGCCACGATATAGAGAAGATAAATGTTTGAAATATAACTGTTTTAAAGACAGGGAACTGAATTTAAGTGCTCAGAAGGGAAAAGTCTAACCAGTGGAATTCTGCAGTGATATGGGTTTGGAGATGTTCTGCTCAACCCATTTATACTGGCCTAAAAAAGAAAGTGAGCAATAAGATGAGAACATTTTTCAATGATGTTAATTTCTTCTGGATAAATGAATCTTAAAAATTAAACTGTTGGAAAATGAAATTGCCCATTAAAGACAGTGTGATGGACTTCCCAAAGAATCCAAGCATTTTCTGTAGGAAATGTTGCCTCTGTTTTACCATTTTCACTCAAAAAAACTTGGCAGTATAATGAATTCTTCCTTGAAAATGTAAGTTTCAGCAAGTGGAAATAATAATTAAAAAAGGGCAAGTGAAATAGGCGGAATCATTAGGAAAAGACTGGAAACGCAACAGAGGACTTCACTGTGACAGTTTTTATTTATTTTTGTTGGCCTTTTGAATACTAAGTGCAACTCTTGTGTTTTCTTTCAAAAATTTCTTTATAGAACAGGAAGATAATCAGAAAAAATTGAAGATGCTCAGAATTATGGAATGGTTTTGTAGTAATCTAGGATATTGCAACTGGTAGACAGCTAAGGACATTTATAATAGAGGGCTACAAAACTGTAAATGAAGCAAACAGAAAAAAATAAAAACTGTTGTCTCCTTGGGCAACATAAATCATGATGTACCAGGTGAAGGGAAGAGGAGCTGAATCTACACAATGGGAAGTCGTTTTCTTGCTCCTCTGTAGCCAGACACTGATCAGGGTACATGCTGATTGCTGGTATGGGTTTAAATAAAGGTTGAACTGAGCAGGAGAAGAGTGAAATCCTGTGAAGTTTTCTAAACATACAAACCCCTCATCTGGCCTAGAAAGTCCAACACACGCACTTTGCTAGAGACATGAGAGATATCTGTGGAAAACATTGTATTTGATTGCCTTATTCTTACTCTTTTCCATACCTTAGTTATGGCTATTGTCCAGGAACACAAATTTAACTGGATAGAGACTTGTTTAATCCCTTAATATTAGAAATATTGCACAATCGCAATATTGACCTGAGAGGCCATTGTCATATCTTAGAAAGTACCATAAGTCATCAAAGACCTCCAAAGTGCCCCCAGAAGCATTTCAGAGACCTTCCACCAGAGGACTGCATGTGATCCACAGTGTTACACCAGACAGTGTAAAACTACCCCTCAACAAGTGGAGATATCTGGGTGTTACCACCTAGTCTGAGTATATTTTAGCCCATTGAACTGTATGTTTCACAAACTTCCCCCCACCACCAATAGATCAAGACTGCGACCATCACTTTGACCACCTTCAGATATCTAAATTGAAACAGTGAAGTCTTGCTGCTGGATCTATCTTTCTACTTTTATCTTTTCTCTTTATCTCATTCTTTCTTCTAACTTCTTCTTGGAATATACTATAAGCAAGATTAAAAAAATTCAGTCAGTGCCTTAGTAAGTGCTCTGTTATGTCTGGATAAGTTAAAAGTGGATAAGTTAAAAGTTTAGTAAGTTAAAGTTTTTGAAGTGCCTTACTTTTGATGTTGTTTTAAAATTTGCCAGGTCC
This sequence comes from Corapipo altera, assembly GCF_003945725.1. Classification (NCBI taxonomy): domain Eukaryota; kingdom Metazoa; phylum Chordata; class Aves; order Passeriformes; family Pipridae; genus Corapipo; species Corapipo altera. Next base: position 18,277,645 of record NW_020884875.1, on the reverse strand, counting down.
CTTATTCTACCTTAATATTCTAAAGTTTGCAAGTAGAAGTTATGTTATTGAAGGTCCTGAGAATTTTGCTGGTTCTTCTGCTCACTGCCCAGAATGAATCAAACAACCTTCCCCTAAACCTGCCATGCGGACCAAGGCAAAACACAAAGTCACACAGAAAATTGAATTTTCATTAAATTTTGTTTTTGTGGCCTGGTCCAAATCTGCTTATTTCATTTTAATTTCTTACCTTTAACAACGAAAATATTGAAATAAATATATCAGCATAAATGAGTTAATAGAAATTAGTGTCTTCCTTTTGTGCTTGGAAAGCATCTACCAGCAAGGATCATAGTTTGTAGGCTGAAGCTTTGCACATTATTGCAATAGATCAGTATATAAGAACTTCATATATTTGTACGTGTAAATTTCTCAGAAAACTTTAATGGGAGCATTTTACCACATAGGGCAAAGTAGCAATGTATTTTAGAGATTTTAACATTTAATTGTTATCATGAACTATGACTAAACAATTGAGGCTAGGTGGGGGGCTTATTAGTTTTTTTAAACAAATTCTTTATTGTAAATTCTTCCAGTCATACGATATTTCCATATCTAGGTACAGGTTCTAGAATGGGAATATTTTTCCTTTTTTATATATATAATTAATATTTTCAAGTGAAAAACTCTTTTTCCTTCTGATAAACCAGAAAGTTTTCTTTTCATGTTTCTGTGTTCTCGATTAAAATAAAATTAAACAAAAAGATAACCAGCCTTCCCATTCCCCAGATTCTCTTCATGAATCTATAAAATATAAACTTCCAGTATCCTTCTAAGGTACTGGAATACAAAATGAGATGCTACATATAGTAGACACATGACTGGAAATTTATTCTCCTTCAGTATTTCAGCTGCATTAAGAATAAAAATACGTTGTGTGGAATTCTATGCAAACTGAAGGTATAAAATAATGTCCATTAAGGGAATGTTAAAATTCTAAATGCTAAGTATTTCTTCTCTATCGCTTCTTTCTTTGCTTGATATCTCAGTGGGCTTGTCACACTGGACCCACATTAAACCCACAATATTACTCATGTTTATCTCGGGTAAGGACGATTCTGTTCATGCTTTATTATATAAGGGAGGTGTGGCAGTTTGAGCCACATTAGAAATCCAAAATCCAATTTCCAGGCTTCCCCACCCCTTCCCACAATTTATCCCAACACCAAAGAGAAAACTTTCAAGCCAGAGGCTTCTATAGGGGAAGGGGGAAGTATTTACATTTATTTACACAAATAAATATACTGTACAAACTAAAAGCAGTTATATATATATATATATTATTACACTTCTATCAATCCCTTCGAAGTTTCTCCTTTTAACTTTAGTCCAGAAAAAGCCTTTTCAGGCGGGTAAGTAACCAATATCTCATGGGAGTGTTCGGGGCCCATGAACACTCCCTACCAACCTTCAGCTGTTTGTGGAAGTCCTTCCTTCCTCACGAAGTCCAAGAAGGTAGCTCTGAGTCCTTTCTCCTTGGTTCTCTGTCATTTCTGCTGTGTGATCTCTCCCTCTCGGTCTCATACCTCGGTTCTGTAGGCTGCTGTAGTGTAGCTTATCAACATACTTGTCCTTCAAGTCAGTTTTCGGCTGCCCCCAGTCAAACTTTGGCAGGGCAAGCAAAAGCAAACAAGTGGTGATTGGCCCTCCAGGGAACACTGCCCTGGCCCCCGATCACCTCTGAGCCCCCGACTCTCAGGGGGGGCCCATCTTAACCCATGACAGGAGGAAAGGTACTCTCCCATCAGAAATTCAACACACAGTTGTTAACTGCAGGAAATAGAAAGAACCCATAAAATATTCTGATGAATACTCTGTTCATTTCTTTAAAATATCTATTAATAGCACAGTGTCATAGTGTAACCTGAAACAGCTTTCACATGACTTCTGATAGTTTAAATACGAAGCAAATAATTTCAAAATTGAATCTTTATTATAAAAAACTAAAATGTTCATATGTCTTGATTTTTTTAACCATTTTACTGTAGTCTTCAGAAATTAAGCAACTAGCTTTCAGTATTCAAAGACATTTCTATTAATGGTTTCTTCTATAGAATATTTAACTTTTTCTATCTCCTTTTGGCAATGTCTCTTATTAATTTTTTCTTTAAACCAAATAAATCCTCAGAGCTTTTGTTCCTATTTATATCCTTGCTTTTCATTATTCAGAGAATAGTTGTTAAATCCAGTGGTTTCTTTAGTTTACTTTGAAGTTTCTTACACTGGGAATAGGTGATATATGTCAGAGTCCTTGTCAGTCTTTGGCTAACCTGCAACACATTGTGGCAATTTTTATGAAATTAACACAAATTAATAAATTACTCATAGAGTCGTGAAATTGCCATAGGATGATAGGAAAGGAGAAAGCAAAAATATCCTCATTTACAGCACTAAACTCAGAATTCTCAAAAAGTTTTTAAACGAACATTTATCATCTGAAAACATTTGTTAAAGAAAGTCACTAGCATTTATATTCCTAAATCTCTTTTGGAAATGGATCTATTTGCCTAGATCACTTCTGAAATCTGCTTTTAATTCTTATGCTGACAGCCTGCAGGAAAGGTATGAATGAACCCTAATCGCACAAAATCTAATCTCATAGTAAGTGAAAGAGAGGAAGTGGATGCAGTGATAGCACTTAAATGCACTTTTCTGACAAGAACCAGTGTGTTCCTGAAATAAGTACTTCAACTTTCCTCCACAGACAGAAACTTGCTCTCTTGCTATCTTGAAAGGTTTTTTATAAAAGAAAGGTCAGAAAATGAAAACAAACAAACAAACACAAAAAAACAGTCTGAAGGTCACCAAGATCATGGAAGGATTTAATTTGTTGTTTGAGCATATTGAAAGAAAAATCCTTGGGAAATCATAATTCACATCCTCCTCCCTGTTTTCTCCACACTATCTTGTCCTGTCCTGTAAATCAGAACAAAAGATAGCACTGCATTCTCCACAGTACTAAACCTCATGGTTGCAATGATGGGTCACTGGGAGAGCTGTGAGCCCCCTCACAGTTCATTGCGCTAATCCACATTAGTCCCGTGGAGAGACACTTTCCACTGTCTTGGTGCATAACACTCCATGTCTGTAGCTTGCTTTCCTTGGGTACATTTCAAGATCTCTCCTCTCTCATTTCCTTAGGCAATGTCCTTTTTCCCCTCATAATTTTCTTCAGGATATTTTTCCTGGGTCTTTTTTCCAAGTATGTGGGGCTTTGGTAGGATTTTTTAATATCAATATTTTTTATGTCCTTGGTTCTGTCTCCTTGTTTTTCTTAGATTTTTGTTAAAGAAAGTAAATATAATGTTTAAGAGACTGAACTTAGTGTAAAATCCAGCATTATGGAATTATTATTATTTTAACCAGTCTTCCTGCTACTCAAAGAATATTTACAACTGCTGTAATAGTTAAAAGTTGTGAAATATAAAAGTGACACATTTTACATATAACAAACTCAAAAACTGTACTTTTTTTAATTCTTTCTACTCATTGCATATTATCTATTAATATAGATGTCAGACTTGACATTCGTAGCACTATTATGAAGCTTATGTTCCTGTGAGTTCTTGCTACTGTCAGCAATACCTAGTTAACCATTCATAAACAAAAATAATTTTTTTCTACACTAAATCTTTTTTCTGCTTTGTAAGTGAATATTAACATTACTGCAGTTAGGTATATGCTCTTTTGAGATAGGAAATATCAGAATTGATTTAATATGGTCTTTTGCAAATACTTTACCATAGGCAAGTTCGTTGAATTTTAGTATATGTAGAAAATTTTGGATTGTCTTTTGTGATGCAGTCATGGACTACCACAAATTGCTATATCCTCACAAATTTTCTTTGTTTATAATGAAACCCCTATAAACATAAATTTTACATTTTGGCCTATGTTGCTGTGGGGTTTTTTTGCAGTGGTTGGTTTTGTTGTTGTTGTTTGGGTTTGGTTTTAGTTTTGGTGCCTTTTATTTTGGGGGGGGGGTAGGTTGAGGGTTTGGTTTTGGGGGTTTTTTTCTGTATTTCAGTAGAGAGTTATCAGACTCGCACTAAAACAAGAGTACTTCATAGAATTTTATAGGATTTGCTCCCAGATATTTCATATTTAGGTTTCCCAAAAGACTGTGGTTCAAAGACAGGATGGGGAAAGGACAAAGAAAGAGGTCTAACCACATCTATGAATTAGGTATGGAATGTTAGGAAAATATGAGAATTGTAGTCTCATAGGCTTGCACCAATAAGTAGGGCAGATACAAGACTGTCAAATGTCTCCCTCCTTTGCCAAGGGGGACACTGGATAGAATTACGTTTACTCCCTGTCCTTATCTTACACCCTTATTCCAATTACTTGTTTCCCTCTGCACTTAGAAAAACAAACTTGTGTTAAGCTATTGTTTTGTTTTCCTCAGGGCTGCTCTCGAGTCATATTTGCATTATTATCTACATAGACAAATGGGAGGAAAACACAGAAGATAATGCTGCAACTTTGAATAGAGGCGTTGGGGAAAGTAGGACAAGAATCATAATGCATATGTGCACACACCTCTCTGTGTTAGAAAAGAACTGTAAATGTAGGCATATTTTATTCAGGGAAGTTTGAAATAGCCCTTAAAGCAAAGACAACTAACTGGAGAACAATATTTGTATAACCGTGGAATTAGAGGAAAATTGCTAAAAAAATCAAGTACTGGTGCCATATGCCTCATTTGTCCCCATTCGTATTTACATAATGTCTCTGTTGGAGATCTCAAATGCACTATGACTTCAAATAAGTTTACGTTAATAAAGAGTTGCAAAAGATTTCAACATTACGCATGTGTAATTAGCTATCTCCCATTTTACAAAACAAGTGAAAGTGAACCAGATTTAAATTAAAGAGGATTTATTAGGTTCTTGTAAGAACATGATTAATGGGTAGCTTATGCTGACCCTAAGGCTTGATGAGAGATACAACACAGAATAGAAATCAGGATAATCCTATAATAATGACACAGTAGTAACGATAAACAATGGATACGAACTGATATTGGCTGAGAGTATATCATGCTTTAAATATATACTTTTGAGAAGGAAGGATGCCTACTTAAAAATGACTATTCTGTGCCTTATTAATGATAAAAAGACAGCCCAAGTTAATCTCACTACACAACAGAAAAAAATCATGTAAAAGAAAGAATAAAATTGTCTAGTAGAATGAAAACTAATGTTAGAAAGGGAGAGCAGACAGATATTTGTGCTGTGAAAATACTGTGAAAAGCAGAACTTGGTCTTAGACTATTTGAGGCAGAGTGATGTATTTGGGGTACACCTGGCAGGTGTAATTTTCTCACTTTTAATTTAGAACCACTTAGTATCTTTTGCGTAGATAGGTAATCATTAAATAGAAGCGCTAAATCATATCCTATCTAGTGGTGGGTCATCTAAGGAGATTACAACAGGAAAAAAATATGCAAAACTGGAAAGTGATGTAAAATTTGAATTCATCAGATATACAGTGAAGTACAGAGTAAAAGAAAGATCTGTGCATTTCTTCCTTTTATTTTAAGAAAATAGACAAGTTAAGACCATTTTGACATGGACAGTGTAAAGCAATACTGAAATCTAACACAAGCTATAACAGGACAGCATTGACTTACTAAATTACCAATTAAACTTTGGTAAAGAAAGTCAGAGCTATAGCACCATGCTGACATGATTTCCAATCAGTTTTCTTGATTATGTAACATATTCATTCAATTGGATCAGCCAGTGTTCAGCATTGAGCCAGCCCACAGTCTGAGTTTACACTCTTCAAGTCTATTCAAAAGATGTCTACGCATATGTACTCTGTGCACAGATGTAGAGACAAAGCAAACACTGAATGTAATGTATGTAAACTACTAAATTTCTGCCACAGAGTGAATAAGATAGTTTCTTGTTCTGGGAATCCAGCTATTTGGTTAATGCAGTATTTTTAACATCTACAAACATAATGAAACTTACTGATGAAAATAAATCTTTTGCCCAAAAGGCATATTTAAAAAGAAAAAGCAAGATCCATTATTTCATTAAAATATAACTACTCCGTTTTAATGAAAATTGTAATATCTTCCTTTTGCAATTCACTAAGACACTGATTATCGTTTCTCTCTATGAAAGGGATGATTACATTAGAAATGAGAACTAACTTCACATTCTACTAGGACATCATGGAGATGCAGTAGTACTGATAACACCTGCTTGGTAAACAGTAGCTGTACTTGGGGGAAAAATATCTTAAATATATACAGAGTTTGCTCATAAATATCCTTCAGAAGCAATAATGTCCAAGGTTAGCAGACAAATCTTTAGCATACTTAATATTACTTTGTTCTGGGCAACTTACCTGTAGTGGGTCACAAGCAAGCAACCCTCCAGGGAACAAGAAGGAACATTTTCTTCATTTTTGTCAATGATAAAATTACCTCATTTGTAGTAGCCATTGTTGGATCAGAATTGTGAGGTTAACATATTTCAGCACATGAATACCAAGTTTACATTTCCAACAGAAAAGTTAAAAGGAAAATTTTGAAATTTCCTATAATGTTTCAAATAACATGTGAAATACTTTGGGCAGTGATCTAGTGATGAATAATTTTAAATTATTTAGAAATTTTAAATAAATATACTGCCAGATTTACTGATTGGGACTATAAGACTGGAAGGCAGCAACCTCTTCCTGTGTGTGCAGTATTTTGTATAACTCTTCTGTTTTTTATTTTCACTAAGGCCAAAAGAACTCAAAGAAATAATAATGGCTCTTAGCTTTGTAACCTGATTTTTCTCTTACAGGGAATGTCATGAAGTATTCTGCATGATAAGGTAAGGAGAGAATAAACTAGGCCATAAAAGAATTTTTCAGACACTACTGTCTCAAAAAGTTGACCTGCATTTTTAGTATGTTTATAGCAGATGGAGATTTATTTCAAAACTTTTGTACAGGAAATCTTGTACAATTGATTTACACAGCAAGTACATCATGTGTCAAACTATCTCTAAGGGTGATATAATTCTGCTTTGTCTGCTGAGTACTTGAATCACTTTCAAACTATGTATAATTATGTGTGAGTTTGATACAGAAAAAAAATCACACAGTGAATTTGTCACATAGACAAAATTTAGATTCATGCTGTTCTTTTATTTTCATAGGATCTTTTAGGATAAAGGAATTACTAGTCAATATAGTGGGTTTTTCACTATGTACTATCCAAATGTTCATAGATAATTGCAGTCTGAGAAATTGAGTCTAGCATATATCATTACTACTTAAACATGCTAAAGAACGCATCACACACCTTCTTTTTATGCTTTCTTTCATGGAATACAAGGTGTATTTAGCCTATACATTTAATCAAAAAGAATGAATAAATGACTAAATGTAGAATAATAAAATGAAGACACTTCCTTCACCAATATGACTTCATGAGCTGTGAAATATCTAAAAGAAAAACATGGTGAAGGTGACATGAAAATCTGAGAAAATGGGAAGATATTTCTGGATTTTAGGAGAATGGTGAGTAGCGTGTTATAGCATCTATCCAGTGCTTTAATATCAGTTCCTTAGGTCAGACTTTAATTGCCAAGTAGCACAGCTTTCATAAGTCTGCATCTGTGGTAAGTAGACCAGATGGGTACAAACAGAAATAGCAAGCTTGGGGGAAAAAAAAAAAAAAAAAAAAAAAAAAGAAACAGGAAGAAAGAATAAAAATAAAAAGTTTTGATTCTCATACCTTGCTTTAATAATACTATCAAGCTCTGTTTTGAAACAGATTGGTTGCCCAAGCAGGTGTCCTAAAGGTGCCATCAGGCGTTTGAATGTCAGCCAGTGTTTAAAAGTATACCAGCCTAATAGCCATTAATTGACAACCTGCATGAGTCCAACACTGTGTACAGGAAAATTACAGAGACTTTATTCACCTCACAATGAGAACAGCAGAGGGAGCTGTCAATCTTCACAGGAACAAAGACATAACTGTATCCAGCATCAGATGGGCATGTGTTATCCAATCAATTCTAGAACTTGGGTAGCTATTTGTAGGTTGTCCATATATCCAATAAGTGTGGAGTTCCATGACTTCATAGCTTGACAAAGGCTGGTAAACCAACCCACAGTTTAAAATCAGCCTGAATTTATCAATACTAACTGTAGTTATTAACCATTGAAATCTAACTATTTTTTTTTTTTGGCATAATTTATTGTGCTTTTTTCCTTCTATTTCTTGGGTTATTGATAACTTCCTAGAACTACCCTTTGGTTGCTTTGTGCTTTCTGAGATAGATAGATAGATATATAGATATATAGATATATATCTCCTACTAATATAAGAAACTCCCCTTGTTTACTTAGCAGACATTTGTGCCTCCACAGGCACGGTAGTAAGGGGAGCTAAAAGAATACAACATATCAGCAAAAATTACATTAAAAGTAGAAAAATATCATCTTCCAGTCATGAACTTGATACAAAAAAAAAGAGTAATGAATAGCTTCTTCAAATTATCTTCCTAGCATCTAAATAGCTGTATTCCCTTCCGTTTTTCTCCTGAAGCAACCTAAGCTAGGAGGTTTTTTTAAGTGAGACTACTGTGCCATTGTGTGGTGCTTCAATTAGAGAGTTTTTAAGCACTAAAAGAAAAAATCATTAAATGTTAAAAGACAGATTTATTCAGTGTCAGCTCTACACTATTTGGGATGTTAATTTGCCCAAGGCAAATCTTTTTTAAATCAAGCTTAGTGGTAAGGTACATGATAGCAAAAATTAGATAAGTATTAAATAAAGTCCTCTCAGGAATAAATAATTCTGCATGAATTTGAAAATAAACTATATTTTAATTCACTACTAATACTTATTTGAATTAAATATTAAATTTCAATTGTAACACTTTTCTAATGAACATAATAAAGTTTTGGAAATACTATCAGAAGTCTAAACTATAGCCAGAGGGCAAAATGTTAACCCAGTAATCAAAAAATAAGGATTAAAAAGACCATGAACACCAGCAAAACTTAAGCAGAAAATTTTTATTCATATGCCCTGTGTCACACTCTCTAATCTACACTGTACTCAACAGTTGCATGTTTTTATTTATAGGTAAGGAAGAATATGCATCTATTTTTGGCAGAGGTGTATGGTTCAGGCAATATGAAGAGCTACCAGATTTCATCATCTTCATATTGCAAGGAATTCTATGCAACTGGTTTAATATTAAGTTTATTTCATGAAAGATTTATGGAAAGACCCTTCAAAAAAAAAAAAGAGGAAGGTTCATAAAAGAGAAAGATTTATTGTCTCTACAGCTCATGCTACTTTCAGTGTACAAGAGCCACTTTTGCAAAAAATATTATCTTTAACATGTTATAACTTTGATTATTCGCTACCACATGTTCTGGCTAACATAAAATAGTGTTTTGAGCTACTCTCAAAATAATGATTTTAAAGTCGAGTACCACTGCCACACAGAGACTTGTCTGATATTCAGAGTCATAACACATTGACAAAGGTCAATTAGAAATGTGATGGGTATTTGATTTTTTAAATTGCACAATGACAGTGTTAGTCAACACCTCTATTTTTGCTAATTAATATTTATTTACATAATCAAGTGAAATTTTGATGCTACAGAGGTTCCTTTGACCACAGTATCAGATGCTGTAAATCACTGTTTACTGAGATGTGTATTAGTGCCAAGATATGGGTGCTTTTGGGAGTCATTTGTCCAAGTCGTTTGAGAAACTATTTTTTCTCTTATTTTTTAAATGCAATTTAAAAAAAGCATGCTAAGGAGTATGAACTTCTATAAGCTGGGTTAAACTGAACTTTTTTGCTTTATTTGAAAATCTGTGCAGTATTTGGACTGTTAAGGTTTTCTCACATTCTAACAACAAAAATCATCTTTGTTTTGTCACTGTGTTCTCCTGTGAATTTGGAGCTATTCCACTTTATTTCTCGCTTCTTCATTGCTGAGAATTTATTTCCTTTAGTATTTTTCCCTTTTTTTCTTTTAATTTTCCAACAATAACTTATAGGGCATTCTAAATCTTGAAGAAAAGTAAATTAATTAAAACAGTTAGACCTGCTATTTGAATCAGTATATGAAGTTTGTAATACAATATCATCTACATGATCTATCATTTTGCAGAAAAATAATTACATTTTTTGAAAGGCCTCCAATTCATATTAGGTATTCATAAACTGAAAAAAGCTCCTAAAAACTGGCAGTTCAACATGTAAATCTCAATGTTATCCACATGTGAATTGCTGTAAAATGACGAATAAATGTGATTGAAGCACTTGCTGTAACAGTTGCATAAATCAGCTGCTCTGCCTTCGTTCTTATTGCTTTATGCTTTTATCACAAAGAGAAGCAAGCTTTTATGTCATAGCACAACCTGAAAACACTAGCTATTTCTTTCTTTTCTGAGTTTTTCATACACTCTGTGTATGTAAATGTGATGTTCACATCTGAAGATTATATACTGGTAATATACATTTAATGAAATTATTATTTCATCCCTGTAAACATGCAAACTTCCGCAGAGTGACTGTAATCATCTCTGTGAATTGTTAACCAGGAAAAAAGGACCTTTTGTTGAGAAGAAAGGGAAAAAAAAGTTATTACATCCAATCTGAATTTTTTTTTTTTTTGTCTCTTGACCTGTCACTGTCCCTCTATAGGCAATCTTACCCTTACTGTCTTCTGTCTTACCTGAAAACAACAATACACTCTTTGAAATCTTCTCTTCTTAAAATTGAAATAACCCAGCTCCCACAGCCTTTCCTTAGATGCCCTCTGCTCGAACCGCAGCCCCTTCACAAGCCTCTGTGGAACTCACTCCCATACGTAGTTGTCTATCTCCTGTGGGAGAGCCCCAGGCTGGGCACAGAACACAGGTTTGTCTCAAGGACCCAGATCAGAGGGGAAGGAGGCATTCCCAGACCTTCTGGCAGCACCCTGGCTAATGCAGTCAAGAATGAGGTGGGGATTTCTTTGCTGCCCTGGGGTACTGCTCCTTCACAGCCAACCTGGCTTTTATAGGGGCCTGGGAAATGCTGCTGCTCTGGTTGGACACCAGCTTGTCCTGCTGTGGTGCTTCACTTATCTTAGGAACCAGACGCTGGTATCTGTTTTGATGAACTACATGAGGTTGCAGCCTGTCCAGATCTTCCTGCACTAATATATATTCAGAATCATTGTCCATTCCCAGAGTCATATATGTGATTATACAGACCTGACAGACATTGGTGGAATGCAGTAGGTAAGTTTATATATATTGTGGATGATTCATAAGCTTGTCATTATTCAAAAAAAGGGCAGTGATCGGTCAGACCTGAGATCTCCCAACCTTTTCCTGTTCACAGCAGAGATCATGCTGTTAATCAACTGTAGAATTAAAAACAGCATATTTCGGTAGAAAGGGTAGGTTGTCACTTTAGTGTCTTTTTCCCTATCTGTGTCCCATTACCTCACCTTAAATAAGCCTTGCGTTCAAGGAAAAATTATCTTGAAATATATATTAAAACCAAGTTACCGATACGATCAATATATTTAAGACTGATTAGGTAACTCTCTCACTACAGTCCTGCTGAAATTCATGGGAAGCAGTTTTCTGTCTGTAAAGTCCTTTTGTTGAAGAAAAATCAAGCTGTAGGATATGTCCATGTGGTGCAATAAAGTATGTGCTAAAAATATAGATACTATCTGCACCTGAACTGATACAACTATATGGGATAACACAGATATACTGAGATACTTACCTGATTCAGACCACAGAAGTAGTGCAACTGCATCAGTGTGGTATTGCACCTGAATAATTATCCTTGTTTCTTTTTAGTACCAGTTTCAGAAAGCACATTTATTCAGAGAACGACCTTAAGATGAAGGAGGTTAGGTTTAGATTAGATATTAGAAATAAATTCTTTACTTTGAGGGTGGTGAAACTCTGGCACAGGTTGTCCAGAGAGATTGTGGACTCCTCATCCCTGAAGGTTTTCAAGACCAGGCTGGATGAGGCTCTGAGTAACCTGGTCTAGTGGAATGTGTCCCTGCCCACGGCAAGGGATTTGGAATAAGATGATTTTTGAAGTCCCTTCTAATCCAAGACATTTTATGATACCATGATTCTATGACTTTTCTCTTTGAAAGTTGCTAGGAGACATTTGGGGTATTGGTCAGAGTAGTCTCATTTCTTAAGGTTTTATATTTCCAGAATTATTTGGTTTCTAGCATTGCTGGTTCTCATTTGCAGCAGTAATAAAACATGCCCAGAAACATACTCAGCTTTATGGTACATGGAGACTGTATATAGACTGTTGAAATTACTACCTTAGATATAACCAGTATTTTTTAGCAACTGCAGGTCCAGAACACTGGAGTGCTTAAACAGTGTGGCAGTATTTTTTTACTCTTTTCCGTGTTAAAGCTCTGAATATTTCCTTAGTGATCATCTAATGAAAAACGTATAGTAAATATATTGATGTCCCTTAAATTAAATGCCTTGTATTAATTTTGAGAACAATTTTCTATAGTTTTATATTCATAAAAGCATAAAAAAGTTATTTCTTCAACCTGAAGATATATCAAAATCTTGATAGGTGTAAGCCAATGAGGTCATAAAAAATAAGAATGAAATAAATATAATAATAATTCATATTTACTTTAATGTTTTTATTCTGAGATTTTAGTCCGAAGTTTTAAAATTATCTTTAGTAAGTTTAAGAGATCAAGGGTTTTTTTAGAACAGTTTATGTCATAATTGAGAACTTCATGACCTGCTATTGAGAACATTCTCAGATACTGAAAATTACTTGGAAAGATCTTATCTTCCTTCATCTTCTTTCAGAGTTTACAGTAAAATTCTTTGTTAGAGTCCGCTTCAATTATATCTTTTTTTCTCAATAAGAAAGATATTGCTGTTATCAATAGTAGTATAGTACACCTATAAAATATTACAGTTAATTGTCTTTAAAAAAGCTAGTTAATTTTGGTTGCTTTACAAGAACTATTACGTTTCACACTTCTAGAATGAGAGACAGCACAAACTATTTGGAATTCAACAAATTGTCAGAGACCCACAGCTCTAAAATTATAACAATTCCTACAGAAAAGGTGTAATTAAATACTGAAATAAATTGTCTGACTCAAAATTAAATGTAAACATTTTATGTGCAGATCCAATGCATTACAAAAGCTTTAGGTTCATTATAATCAAACATTTCAAACGAAAATTTGTTCTCCTTCCTTTTTAATTTTTAAAATTAATTCGACAAAGTTAAAATAGAATAGAAGTTGACTGTACCCTTTTTGACTAGAAGGAGCACTAACATGACCCTTTGTTTCCTGTGCTAGCAAGCACAGTCCCTTACTTTTATGCTGATTGAGTATGATTATAGTGTTTTGGAGGCAGAGGATGAGGTACTATTGAGTGAAGTACTTGACGTGATACAGAATACAATATATAGGTATCTATTTATGTGTGTCCTTTGGCAGTGGCTTATGGGGCTTGAAGAAATTCCTGAGAAGAGCCTTCAGGTAACAACATAAAAAGTTTTACAGTGGTCCTCACATGAAGAATTTCATGCTTAGCTTTCTACTTCAATGGGTGAGTTAGACATATAAAGAAGTATAGTTCTGAAACGAAAACACTCTACAGCCAGGCACAGGTGACCTTTTGAATCAACATGTCTGTTGATATCATAGGAAATAATCTCCACTGGATATCTTTTGTTTTTACTATTAGAAGGCTCTACAGTTATTTTATGAACTACTAATGGGAGGGTTTTGGTGAATGAGTAACCAGACATCTCATAATTAAAGGAAATTATATGGGAAGAAACTAAAGAGAATGTCAGTCATCAAGGCCATTTGGACATTCAAAATTGCTCTGGCACATAAGCATTCAGACTCTACAGAACCTCACTTTTGGGAAGATTTCAGAAACATCTTGTAATCCATCTGTCTAGTGTTGGTGTTGTGGTCAAAAATGACCACGGCATTGCTGTAACAGTTACACCAAGAGAAAAGAAAAAAGCTAATTAGATAGTGAAATCAAAATTACAAACATATTCCCAGCTCCCATTGATGTCAAATTGCTTTGCTAGGACAATGAAATAAGACTAAGATGAATGAGTAGGTAATATACGAGTGATTAAAATATAAATGATTTTTGATAATAGATGCTGATTATCACTGGAGAACCAAATTTCATGTTATTAGGTTTGTAACACATTAACAAAGGTCACTTGGTCTGCAATTCAGAAGAAAGCATTTTTTGTAGAATGGTAAGAGCTATAACTGTGTCTAAATTGAGATACATGAACACACCAAGTATTTTCTAATTCGCTCAGCTTGATAGGCCAGGTGGATCTTGTTTTCGTAATAAAAAAAAAAAAAGGCAAAAGAGCCTTTTTAAGGGAATTAGTCAAAGAAACTTTTGAAAAACAAAATCCTAGGAAAGAGTCCATGAAGAATCTCAGTCTGTTTGATCACTTAAGAAATCAACAAAACTGAAAGCTGTGAAGGACATAAATGTTCACAATATTTGCTCGTGTCTCCACTCTTAGGCTGATGTTAGACTGTGAGAAGCTGGTTTTCTCTGTGAAACACTGATATAGACCTTCAGTAAGATGGAAGGATTTTTTTTTATTCCATTAAAATATCTCAAGACTAATTATTTTATTTTTGAAAGCTGACAATGGCACACATTATGGGAAGTTGCTTGAGTAGTTTCTGGTAGGGCTGTTAATATAAATTTTCTGAACCCTAGGGATGATAATCACAGAACTATCTTTCCTTCCTGATGGCTTTAATCTATAAAGGATTATGTGGTCTGGGATAAAATAATCTGAAGAATCAACATCTTTCCCAAAGCACACTGTTAAAGCCGCAATGATCAGAAGCATTCCTGCTAGGGCTTCCTCTGAAAAGTTTCCTTCATGACAGACTTGCACTTAGGGATCAGTTTTCCACCCAAATAGCTTGCTCGGTTTTTCTAAGAAAATACTGAGAAATACTAATACTTTCTGAGAAAATTTTTTAGAGAAATACTATGTAGAACTTGTTTGTTCTTTTTGCCTTCCTTTTGAGACTCTTGAAAATGTGCTGGATGAATGTGGATCTATTCACTGAATTTTTTGGTTTATTGTATTCTTTATATACAGGGGGTGAAAACCTAGAGAAAAAAGTAAGTGGCTTCAGATAAACAGAACACAGTAAACTATATAGATGTTAAGAGTTTATTTTAAAACAGATAAAAATTACTGAGATTTCTTGTTTTAAAGCTAGAATAGACTCTCTTAAAAGTACACATATGTAATTTGCAGGAGTGTGTGATCAGAAAGTTGAACAGTATGCCCTACTTCCATTAATACGCTCAAATTCTGGAACTGAGAAAAAATATATCTATTGAAATGCTTTCAACATTTACTCCTAAATGCTTTTAGATGGCCAAAATAATAACTTACACATCAAAGATTAAAATAATAATTCTTCTTGTCTACCCACTTGTCGAGCCAGACTTGGGTTTTGGTCAATTCTGTATTGGTTCTTCTCATTTGTTCATCACTGTAGGTTTTGTCAGTGTGCTATATTTTTCAGTGTTGTGCCTTACTGAAGCCTTGTTTTACTTTATCAAGATTTTGTAGTTGCTGCTTTTCTTGGGAAGCTGTTCACCAAAGAAAGAATAATAATTGATGGACAAAATTTTCAGTTTGTTTAGCCTTGCTTTCTGACTACAGGAAAGCCACCTTTTTCTCAGCCAGAAAAATCTCATTTTACTGATCAATTCCATCTTAAATTTTGAAATTTCATTCTACCAAACTTCAAAGGTTTTGAAATGCTGTGGGGTTTTTTTAGAGCAATTAGTAGCTGGTAAGAAGGGAGATAATAAATATACTCAAATTATCTCATGAATCAAAATTCCTTCAATAGTTGGAATTTTCAGTTCTTCTAGACAGCTTATATGATTGGGTAGTCAGCATAAGGATCCTGAGAATTGCAACCTTTTATCAGAGAAAGATTTTAAAATAACCAGTATACTGCAAATGTTATTCCTATTACAACTTTTTATTTGCTACACCTCATCTGTTTATTCACCTTGAGAGCAGCAGAATCTTCTTACACTTAAATAAATATCATTCTCTTTACTTTAATTCACTGATTTTTCCTTTCACATGATCTACCATTTATTTTCTTTGGTAACTGCTTGTTTTGTAAAACTTTATTTAAACAAAAAAAAAAAAACCTTTCCTTTAAATACTGCTAATAATGCTATTAGAACCTTTTACAGTGCTTTATTTGAAATCCTGGTTTATATGCATTTTATGTTATCCTGAACAAAGTGGGTTATTGTTTTGTAAAGCAGCATGATAATACCATTATTGCTTCATTAGAGATGCATGAGTATTCTAATACCCCTCTTCATTTTTATTTTCTGTACATAAGAAGTTCATGTTACCTACAAGTGGATTATGTCATTCCAGAAGTTTATTTCATCTTCAGCCCATTCCTGAAGATGTTCTGTTTTGACTTTGTGTTGTTTTGAGTTTAATACATTTTTTTGTAAATATGTTTTCAAAAATATTTTTCTATTTGCAATAACAATAGGATATGCAATATGCGATACCTGATTATGTTGACATTTATATCAGAGCATGCAAAAAATGCTGACATTAACTGTATCTGATACAACATTCTGATGAGTTAAGTAATTTTAAAAGGGGTAATTTATTTTATAAATTCAGTACGTAGGACACAGTGCCAGAGGCTCTCCAAGACATAATGGTATTATTCTCCTGTGACAACAGTTCCCATACCAGAATTACCATTAGAATAGGAAGATATAAAGTAGAAATACTGGGAGTTTTTGGCTGGTATCTGATCTTTTTGTTATAAGAAATCCCAGAAGTATTCAATAAAGAGGGGAATTTTATCATTCTCTGTAGAGAATGTAAATTACTAGACTTGAGAATGGCATGAACTGTCAGTCATACTAATAAATAGATACAGATCTAAGACAAATAATTAAAAATCAGCAGGAAGAGCTTTGGAAATTACTACCATCCCTCTCGTCCCTTTTGTTTTACAAAAAACCTAATGCAGGTTATGAAAATTGTGTTGCAAAGAAGCACAATTTAGGCTATTGTATCTATAACATTCATGAATCAAAATGAATCATGTTATTTGTGTATTGAGAGAAAAATTATATAACTAATGCAAAAATGCATTTTCTGTTCCATGTTTTAGAATGGATGCTAAATCACCATCTCTTCCAAATTTCTCTATTAGGAAGTACATTTGCAGCACCCTTAGGGTAACACAAGGAAGAATATTCTTCCTACTCAGAACCTTCTGGCTTTTGGTAGGTTTTGACCAAATCTTTAACACTATTTAAATATGTTTTTCTATCTTTAATCACTAGAGGCATCACAGTTGATCATGTTTATGAGTACTTAGGGGCTTTTAAGTATGAAGACTATTCAGCTGACATATATGCACACTAATGAAATTTTACTAAATATAGAGCAAATCATTATGCAGAACATTTTTCACAATATTTTTAGCATTCACATCCATACTGAGAACTTTATGTGTCCCATTAATTATGTTACATTAATTATACTATAGTGAATTGTTTTTGTATAAAGAAATTATTTTAAAAATAAGTTTTCCTGTAACATTTAATGAGACTAACAGAAAGATGTTTGTGTTATAAATTGCATTGCTCCATTTTTAAATTACAGCTTTTCCATGTATTTGAAGAAGCTCTTTCTTTTGCAATTGCTTGTGATGTTTTCACATGTTCCTGTGTCCAGAAACCCTTATCAAACAGAGGTAACTGGAGCTAGATCAGGCCTTACAAACTTAAAGCACACCTAAAAAGCACCCACACAATTCAAGCGACGATCTCAAGAAAATGAGATGAAATGAGGTTTGACCTGAGTGTCTAGTTCTGGGTCCCTCAGTTCAGGAAGGATGTTGAGGTGCTGGAGTAGGTCCAGAGAAGAGCAATGAGGTTGATGGAGGGACTCGAACACAAGTCCTATGAGGAGAGGCTGAGGGAGCTGGGGTTGTTTAGCCTGGAGAAGAGGAGGCTCAGGGGAGACCTCATCACTCTCTACAACTCCCTGAAAGGAGGTTGTAGCCAAGTGGTCATCGGTCTCTTCTCCCAGGCAACCAGCAGTAGGACAAGAGGGCACGGTCTTAAGCTGTGCCAGGGGAGGTTTAGGTTGGACATTAGGAAGAAATTTTTTCCGGAGAGAGTAGTTGGAATGGACTACCCAGGGAGGTGGTGGATTCATCATCCCTGGAGGTTTTTAAGATGAGACTGGATGTGGCACTTAGTGGTCTAGTAACCATGGTGGTGTTGGATCAAGGGTTGGACTTGATGATCTGAGAGATCTTTTCCAACCTGGTTGATTCTATGATTCTATTGACCCAGCGTCATCTTGACTAAACAGTCTCTCAGAACAACTGCAGCATGTCTTGTCATCAGTAGGAGCTGAAGTTCCTGTGTTTGTTGGGAGAGGAAGCCTTTACTCAAAGCTCAGTGCAAAAATGGGCCTATACTTTCAGTATTCTCAACCACCCTCTAAAAGAACCAGAAGAAGTCCTGTAAAGTTTAATCATTCATAGACATATGTTCTACAATGCACTCTGAATGAGAATGAATCAGCAAGTGCAGCTGAACTGGATTAAAAAATGAACAGCCACACAAACAAAACACATATGAGAATTCAGATAAAGAATTCCAAACCCATTCTGGGCATAAAAAGAACACTAGATGTGCTGGTCTCAGTTTCACTGTGTGGACTGTTGAATGTGTAATGACAGACAGGCAGAAATTACATAGCATGCAATGATGAAAAGTTATGAAAAAATAGGATACATTATGAACTGAAAATTTTCAATGATTGACACTATCTACGCTAAAGAAGTGAATACGCATTACCAGAGATGGAACCAGACAATCAGCTGTATCTAGGACATAGTTGTTTGCCATGTGTAGAATTAAGAATGGCATGTGGAATACTCAGTAGTTGAGCTCCAGCCTTCTGACGGGTTTTGCTAAGCCATTTGACAGGTGTGAATGTCCATAGATATCCAATGTCAAGTGATCTATGTATGAGAGGAAGCTATAGACTACAAATCACAACTCTTGGCATCCTTATTGCAGGAAAAGGAATTGCTGAGGAAGATACAATTTGGGACCACAAAGTCAGGGTGTAAAAAATTCATGAACCTGTAGTAAGATAGATTACTTCTAAGTGCGCCCAAAAAATGTTGAAACTGAGGTCTTTTTTCCCATGTGACAAAAGGAGTAAGTAAAACAAATCTAAAACAGAGGCCTATGCTTTTTCCATGGAAGTCAGTTATCTCCCTGTATATCAAGTGAGAAGTTGTTTAGAAAACTAGTAGACAAAATGAGGTACTATAAAAGGTATAAAATAATATTTCTAAAATGGCCGGAAGGAACTTACTCCTCACTGCTAGGAAAAATGTTAGCTTTCAGTGCAAGGTAGATTGTTGCAAGGGAGTTGGAAGTCATCACAATATATTTTAGATGTTGCATCATGAGAAGAACACATACTACACATGCCATGGACTGAGGCATGAGAAATGAACCAGGAACCTGCATGAGATAGGTGTCCAAGAGAGAATTTGTGTGGGGAAGGATAGGCACAGAAGGCACTTTACATCCCCACAGATGTCAATGTTATTTTATTAAAATTCTGGAAAGTTATTTAAGTCTAGTTTTTTTTTTAATTTCATGTTGTTATTTTATGCAAGGAACTATATAATCATTGTAAATTAATACCCCTTCTTTGGTAGATGTTGTTTTGGTAAGATACTCTCCAAGAAGGCCTCACTGAAACCCAATAGCTTATTTTATAAAGTAAAGCATTCTTGCCTTTTTGAAGGAACACTACTGAACAGTTTTGATCACTCGGTTTCAAGTGACATCTTGGGAATCATAGTGTAGCCCATTGCAGGAGTCATACAGCTGAAAAAATGGTGTGTTTCTTGTCCATGGAGATAAATCTCCTAAAAACCAGCAGTGGAAATGGTAGTCAAGAAGCAGAAAAAATTAACAGAATGTCAAGCAAAAGAGGTTTCTGTTACATGGGAGACAGAGGCTTCTTTATGCAGAAAAACAGACACAGCTCCAATTACCAAATAGCTGTGTGATGCAGCAACCAAGGAGAACAATCCTGTTTGTAATGGAAGACTCATTGGATTAGTTAATGACAGTCTAGGGATAACAACAATAATGGAACAGAGAAGAGAAGCACAGTGACAGAGACAGAAAGAGTAGGAATACACCTGAGAAGGCAGGAACAACAAGGTCAGGACCAAGACAGTTTGGACTACATTCATTAATTGACCACATACAGGTTAAATAGAAACAAAATCAGGAGTAGAAATAAAATATAAGTAGAAAAAATCAAGAAAACACAGAAGGCATAGACAAGACTGTCCAAGAAAATGGTGTATGGAAAAATTAGAGTTTCTTCATTCGAACACCAAAAGTATAAATGAGAAAATGCCTAAGAACTGTAAAATCTGGTTTCCAGAAAATATTTTCTTTTTATTATTTTTTTATTTTATTATATTTGGTCTTCATCTTTCAAGTCTCAGGCAATGGAAAGATCCGTCAGGAATTTGGATACGAGTCCACGTGAACTTTGACTTCAAACACAAGGAAGAGATCTAAAGGAACGACAGGATGGTCAACCTCAGTCTCTGTTATGATGGAATAACTAAACCTGGAAGCCATTTCCAGGCACATGAAGGACAAGAAAGACATCAAGGACTAGAAAGTATGGATTTACAAAGGGTAAGTCATGTTTGACCAATCTGACAACCTTCTGTTATGACTGCCCTGGTAGGTGAAGGGAAAGCAATAGATATTGTCTGCCTAAACTGGTAGTTTAGTACCAGTGAGGGGTTCAATATTGTCTCCTATAATTTCCCAGCCAATCTTTTTAGTAGTAACCATGACTGGACAAGATACAAGGGCCACAAACTGAACACAAGAGGTTTTGCCTGAATATGAGGCAAAACCTTTGTACTGTGAACATGACTAAGCACTGACACTGTTTTATCAGAGAGGCTGGGAAGTCCTTGGTAATATCCAAAAGCTGCCTGGACTTGGTCCTGGACAACCAGGCTCTGGGTGGCACTGCTTGAGCAGAAACATTGGTCAGAACTCCAGAAGTCACTTCCAACATCTTCCAATCAGTGATTCATCCAGAGGTTTGAAGAAAATGTTTTAGACATGATGAATCTGCAGTTTCAAATAAGCCATTTCACTGGATAAACTTAGTAACAGACCAGAATAGGCTAGCAGCAGGGGCCAGGCCTCCTTGCAAGGTTGCATACTTCAAAGTTTTATTAGCAAAATATTATCACTTGCTATCACAAACTAAAAATATGTAAAGGAGATAACTTTAAAACAAATTAAAAATTACCAAAAAAAGTTGTTAGAAAATGTGAAAATTTTCATGGAAGTTGAGAAGAGAGGAACAAAATTCAGAGGAGGAGCCTTTGGAGATGGTCATATATAACAACTTTACAGTCTGAATGCTGTCTGCAATTGCAGCATCTCTGGAAACACTTTAGATAAGGAACCTTTTTTTGGAAACATAAAGACACTTCTTTTTATTAGGAAAGTGACAAGGTACATTAAAACAAGTTGGACGGTATGCAGGTGTGACACTGTGGGGAGTCATTAAATGAAGCAAACCCAACACATGACACCTGGCAGCTCTGAGAATGCCTGCTGTCTTTTTGAGACAGAAGAGAAAGAGGTAGAGAAAACCCAAACCAGTTTCATTGCTTAACATTTGGTCTTCAGGTTGAGATAGTAAAGCAGACAGTGAACTTTTAAGTGGTTTTGCCACTACAACTATTATGAACAGCAATTAATTATTTAAATCAAATTATGTATCAATATTTATTAATCTCCTGAGGAAAAAAATTTTTTTAAGTCTATAAGTAGGTCTGTCAGTACACTATATGACTGTATGAAATGGCTTGCCAAGTAGCAGCAGCTCTATGGGAAAAAAATGTAGTCTTTTATATGATTAAATTAATGCTTCTGCTTTGGGCCATTGGGCTTAATTTTAGGAGATGACTCACTGACTTGGCTTTCTATCTTTTTTTTCCTCATAGATATATAATATATATATGTATGATTTTAGGGGTAGTTTGCTTTTGAAAGAATTTGTAGTGGAAAAGCTGGAAATTCTTGGTTTTCTTAGGAAGCTTGCAAAGTACCTTCTCAAGAGAGTTAGATGCTTTTTCCCCATCTGCAGTCCAGAGGTGGTTGCAGAGAGAGCTGTGTTCTCTCTCTCTCCTATGCCAGAAAGAAATAGCCCTAACAGACATGTACAGAGGCCTTGGGAAGGTGGGGGAGAAACAGAGAGGATAAAGAGGCCCTGAGAGGGCAGGAGTTTGCCTTTTTGTCCCTGGAGCCCAGCGCATAAACCACACTGTTAGGTATTTTTGTAAGTTTCTCATGTTCTAGTCTTCTAAATAAACCTTTTAAATTCTTTCCACTGCCTTGGCATTTCTGGAAATACCTGAGTATCTTATTTTACAATTATACGTGTTTATCATACATATATATATAAGTATTATATATATTTAATACTTAAACTATGGGGGTTTTTTGTATTTATAAAGCTGATACTGCTGTACCTAGTTTGTTGCCGTTGCTAGTTTGCTTTTTGTTGTGAAAGGACAAGAGGAAGGTTCAGATTAGATATCAGAAAATATTTTTTCACTGAAAGAGTGTTTAGACATTGTAACAAGTTTCCCAGGGAGGTGGTGGAGTCACTGTTTCTGGAAGTATTCAAGAGGTATCTGAATGCGGCACTTGGGGATATGGTTCAGGGATGATTATGGTGAGGCTAGGTTGATGTTTGGACTAGATGATCTTAAATGACTCTTCAAACCTTCATGATTCTGTGAAATTTCTGAAGTACATTTTGTCAGACTCCTTACCCTAAAACTCAGGTTACAAAATCTCGTCACTCAAACCTAAGCCATTTGAATAAAATAAATAAAATATGTTTATAATTTTCACTTTTTCAAAACAAGCATGTAGTATAGTCCAAATTTAATTTTTAGAAACAGGTAAAAGACATAGATTAAAATATTACCAGTAGAACATGCTTTCCTCTAGTATACTAGTAATAAAGCCTTTTATTATTAATAATGCTTCCAAAGTGTCAAGGCTGTCTCTCCCAGTCTGCTCTCCTCATCCCCACAGTGGGTACGCTGGTTTGAGCAAGAGGTTCGTATAGGGACATAGCCAAGAAAACTGACCCAAATTTGCCACATGGAAAGAAATGAAACCTCAGGTAGAGGAGGAGGTATGGTTATAGTAATGTTAACACTCATGTTTGTAGTCATTTTCTTGCCAAATAACTATTAAGCATGCTGACACCCTACTTTCCTGGAAGTGGTTAAACATATCCCTGCAATGGGAAGTAGTGACTGAATTCCTCTTTCCACTTTGCTTGCTTGTGCAAGTTTTGCTTTAGTTATCAAATTGTCACTATCTCAATTCCTGAGTCTCCTCACTTTCCATTTTCTCCCTTTGCCAGAGGAGGCAGTGGTGAGAAAGCATATATTGGGTTCAGATGCAAGGTTTCACTTGTGGGAAGGTTGTAGGGTGGCTTCTGTGAGAAGATGACAGAAGCTTTCCCTGTGTCTGACCGAGCCAGTGCATGCCAGCTCCAAGATGGACCCACCGTTGGCCAAGGCTGAGGCCGTCAGCAATAGTACTAGAACTTCTGGGACAATGTATTTAAGAAGGTAGGGAAAAGTCACTGACCAAGAGTAAATTGCAGCCAGAAAAGCGAGGAATGATAATATGTGAGAGAAACAAATATGCAGACACCAAGGTCAGTGCAGCAGGAAGGGATGGAGGTGCTTCAGGATCAGAAGTAGAGATTCCCCTACAGTCTGTGGTGAAGACCATGGTGAGGCAGCTGTGCCCCTGCAGCCCATGGAGGCTTACAGTGGAGCAGTTGATGAAGGTCCCTTGTTGGAGCAGGTGGATGTACCTGAAGGAGGTTTTGACCCCGTGGGAAGCCCATGTTGGAGCAGGCTCCTGGCAGGATCAGTGACCCCATGGATAGAGAAGCCCATACTGCAGCAGGTTTTCTGACAGGACCTATGACCCCATGGGAGACTCGCACTGGAGCGGGCTGTTCCTGAAGGACTGCGCCCTGTGGAAGGCACCTATGCTAGAGCAGTTCCTGCAGCTTTGCATTTGGGAAATTAATGAAGGACTGTATTCTGTGGGAGAGACCCCACACTGAAACAAGGGAAGATTGTGAGTAGGAAGGAATGGTAGAGACAACATGTGAGGACTGCAACCCCCATTCCCTATCCCCCTGCACTGGTGGGGAGGAAGTAGAGAATTTGAGAGTGAAGTTGAGCTCAGGAAGAAGTGTGGGGTGAACGGAAGATATTAAAGCATTTGTTTTAATTTTTTGTTGTCCCGCTCTGGTTTGCTTGGTAATAAATTCAATTAATTTCCCCAGGCTGCATCTGTTTTGCCTGTGACAGTAATTAGTGAGTGATATCTCCCTGCTTTTGGCTCAGCTTATGAACCTTTTGTCATAATTTCTCTCCCCTGTCCAACTGAGGAGGAAGTGCTAGAGATGATTTGGTAAGCATCTTTTGTCCAGCCAGGGTCAATCCACTACATAGCACCTATATGGCTGTTGGCCAGGTCAACCCACCACAGAGACTTTCATGCTCTTGCTGCTTGTCTACTTAACAGTTACTCCACATTTACTAATCCCTGCTCAATCATGTTTAAGTAGGTGATATAGATACATCAGGTTATTAACAGTCTTTAACGCTCATATTCTAAATCAGTTGTAAAAATACACTGCCATGGAGCCTATGGCATAAAGTTAGCAGAGGCGGTGATGGCGCCTGACAAGATGTCTGCTTAATTTTGTCATGGTGACTAGGCTTGAAAGCCCTTGGACAAGAGAAGTTGAAATTAATAGGCTGGTTTTCTTATCCATCTTTCTTCTGTATGCAAGATGGATTTTTGCTATTTGAATCCCATCTTCTGCTCTCAGTATTGCTTAGCTTCTTTTTGATTTTGTCAGTCATCCTCCTTTGCATCCAGTAGGAAGTTCTCGCTTTAAGTAGGCTTTTGTCCCTTATCTGCTGCATTTTCGACCAATTTTTTGTTACTTGGATGTATACTTGTGCCCATCTTTCTTTGTTCCCAGAGTGGTTACCTTGCTAACACATTTAAGTAATGTAGTTTTAAATTGTACCTTGCAATAAAAGAATATAGTGCTCTTTTCAGACGTGTAGTTTATGTACATAATATGAACTATAAGTTCAAGGTAAAGTAATAATACTGTATACATCTTGATGAAACTAGCTTTGGTTTATAGATATCACAGACCTCTGCTTTGGCTGAAGTGATTTCAATCACATCTGGGAAATATAGAATGGCTTGGGTTGGAAGGGACTTTAAAGATGATCTAGTTCTAACTCCCCTGACGTGGACAGGGACATCTTCCACTAGAACAGGATGCTCAAAGCCACATCTAGCCCACCCTTGAGATTTCCAGGGATAGGGCTCCTATGATTTCTCTGGTCAATCTGCTCTAGTGTTTCATCATTCTCATTGTAAATAATTCTCTGGATAGAATGTTCCAGTGTTTCACCATTCCTATAGTAAAGAACTTCCTAATATCTAATTTAAACATACACACTCTCAGTTTAAAGCCATTGCCTCTTGTACTACTACCTTATCAAAAGTCCCTCTTCAGCTCACCTGTAGTCCCCTTCAGGTACTGGAAGACTTTCCCCAAAGCCATGTCTTTCCCAGACTTAACAGTCTCAACTCTCTCAGCCTGTCTTCACAGTAGAATTGCTTCAGCCTTCCTTCAGCTTCATGGGCCTTCTCTGGACTCATTCCAACAGATCCATGTTCATCTTATATTGTGGGCCCCAGGGATGGACTTAGTACTCTGAGTGGGAGAGTCTTACAAGAATAGGGCAGAGGGGGAAAATCACTTCCTTTGATCTGCTGTCCACTCTGCTTTTAAAGCAGTCAAAGACACAATTGGATCTCTGGACTGCATTTTCACATTGATGGCTCATGTTTGGCTTCTCATCAACCGAGTCTTTTTACTCTCTCTCTCTATTTTCTGCCGAACATGTACTTGTGCTTGGAATTGCCCTGACCCAGGTGCAGCAACTTGCACTTGGTCTTGTTGAACTTCACAGTGTTCACACAGGCCCATCTCTCAGGCCTGTCAAGGTCCCTCTGGATGGCATCCCTTCCCTCAAGTGTGTCAACTTCATTACACAGCTTCATGTCATCAGCAAACCTGTTGAGAGTGCACTCTATTCCACTGTCCATGTAACTGGCAGAAATGTTAATCAAAGATGCTAAACAAAGGTGTTAATGGAAGATATCTTAAATATACATGAGTTCCCTCAGTTTTGTGAATAGCCTTCTGGTCAGAGCACAGAGAACCTAGGTGTTCACTTTAATGAGAAAGTCTTCTGTGAGCTCAGATGTATTATTATACGCTCAATAAGAATTTGTTTGGTGGCTGGACATTGTTCACTGAAGCTCCATGAAACTGATTTTCTTATGTTATGCTATTCACGAAACTAGTTTCTTGATTTTCTATCATTTTGGTTGCTGGGGTTTTTGTTTGGTTAGTTTTTTCCCTTTCTTACCTACAGCTGCAAATGAACATAGGATTTCATTAGGATTTCTGCAGTGATATTTTGTTCTCTTTTCAGAAAACTCGAATTTCATTTAAAGTTCAACATCAATTTTCATTACTCAACAGTGTGACTGTTGACATAGCTTTTTTATTTCTGAACACTGCTATAGATTTTTCAAGTACCATTAAAATGTTTTAATCTGTGTGTTTTATTGCTTCTCTTTGCTCCTTTTTGCACCTAATTACTGAAATAGGAGTTCTATACATGAGTTCTCATGTGCATTTTGCAAAAAAACTTTTTTATTATTAATAAATACTTTTTTAATTTCTTCATATTCACTTTTTTCTAACTGCGAGCAATGCTTAACTTATTACAGAACCTCATCTCCTGAATATTTGGCTTCATCTGTACTGTTTAGAAGAACTTTTTATAATCCAGTATTCTAAAAGAAAAACCATGCCTGTGGAGGCATGATATTTGACAAAAAGAGAACTATCCTTTGGTTTTCCAGATTAAAAAAAGGAAGAACATGATCTGAGAAGGACATTCACCAACAGGGAACAACAAATAACAATCTACCAAAGAAGTTAAGGGTTACCAGACAGAAAGTAATTCACCTGTGAGTGCTGAAAGGATAGTGGTGTAATTGCAAGACAAAAAAGTTTAATATAAGTCTTACAAAAATTCCTGGTGATTGAGAGAGTATCTGATAACTGTAAAAAAATGATCCAGCATCCATCTCTGGTTTATCTAGGTAGTTAAAGTCCAGTCAATCTCACATTTTACTGAAAAAGATCATGGGAGTTAATATGAAATGTGAAGATATTTAGAAAGAGTATCACTGCAATCGCATTTAATCAGCATGCATGCCTGCCAGGATTAAATTTCAGCTTCATTAACAACAATATGTAATGTACCTTTATTAATGCTACTGGCACTATTCCCCACAGCATTCAGTTTTTGATGCACAGAGGGTGTTGACTGGATTGTTAGCTGTACTGAGAATTGTCTGGACCCTTAATCTAGAAGACAATTAATCAGTAGCTTGAAAATCATTATCAAACTAAGTGCCTTGTCACTGGGGCTAATATTGTATATTAAGTTTATCAGCTGCATGGATGATAAGACCAAATGTGCCTTCAGCACTTTCATCTATGGTATCAGTTCAGGAGCAGTGTCAGGTATGTAAAATGCACTTTGGTTCAAAGGGATCTGAAACAGCTAAAATCCAGAAAATGTCTGATTTTGAAGAGGGAGAAAAGAAATCTCCAGATTAGGTTTGTACCAAAGTGGGTGCCAAATTCTACACCAATCACCACCATACTTTCATGGTTAATAAAACAGAAGACAGACCTACCTTCATTAAGAGGAGTGTGGCCAACAGATATAAGGAAATTATAGTCCTCCCTTATGCAGAAGGGTCTCACAGAATATTTTGCCCAGTTTTGTGTACCACGCACATCTAAAGAAGGACGCTAAAATCAGGAGAGGGTTCAATAGAAGTTGCTGAAGTCAAATGACCCTAAAGGAGGTTTATAATAAGCTGGACTAATTTAACCTGATGAAGAAGAGAACAACAGATCTCCAAACAGTTGAAGGATGTTATTAAAGTAATGGAACAGAAGTGTTCTAGATAGAATAGGTGATAGAGAAGGTACCAGGGTCACAAGTTTTATCTTGGAATGTTCCATCTGGACATTAATGGAGAAAAAATGTTCATGAGGATAGTAATGCAGCACTGGAAAGGAGTATCCAGAAAGCTGTCCAATCCCAGTCCTTGGAAGTTTTGAAGACAAAAACCTTTACAGTAATAACTTTTAATTAGTGAAAATTTATTTTCACTCCACTTCTAAAAACTTGATTTAATGCTGACCTAAAATGGGTCATCTTAGAAACTTTTGTAAAACCAAGGAAATGTCTCTTGCTGAGTTCCAAGTATATGTGATCCATATTGTTCCAAGTGTATGTGATGCATATTGTTCATCCAACATAAAGAAACTCCTGTTACAAAAAGAAAAATCCCAGATGGAATTACTTCTCAAGCAGCACATTCTCCTTGAGATTTTAAAAAATTTTAAAAATAAAGTCTTTACATTTAGAAATTTTATTATATATTCAAAATGCAAATAATCCAGACACCTATTTTATTGAAAACGTCAATTTTTTAAACCAAACTAGCCCTGATATTGTTCAATTTAATCATGGTCATCTTCTACAAACTCTACAAAACTCTTCTACAAACTCTACAAACAAGACTCAAAATGACCTTTCTTAAGGCTGACAAGTGAGTTTATGAATACATATGCCACATGTTGAAATAACACTACCACTTCAAAGCGGGGAGCTGGGAACAAGCACAAAGTTTTTTTGCTAGAAGATTTTCTGACTACTTTTTCAGACTCTTCAGTTCAGTAATAAATATGCCCTTTAGCAAACTTAAAGCACTAACTGTTTTAGATGAAGGCATCACTCCTTCATTATATTAAGTAAAAATTCATCTGCTTGCTGCTGCCTGTTTTGTTTCAAGGTTTCTCTTGATAACTGAGATTACATATGGATAAGTATTTTCCCCTCCTTTTTATTTTCTGTTGTCAAAGACACATCCAATGCACAGTACTTATCACATGAAAATAGTAGAATAAAGAAATTGGAAATACTATGTAAAGACATCTGTCTTGGAAGCAAGGTAAGAAAGTGTCTTTGAGTAGAAAATTAGCCTGTTGGTATTGGTCCAATATAATAATGAATCTGTATAGAACTACCATCAGTTTTGTCATGTTTCATTCAGTCCAAGACCAATAAAGGGATATATATTTTGCTGTGAAAATCAGAATAATAAATAAGACCAGAATTAGAGTGCCTATTTTTACTTTATCCTTGTAGTGTACATAAGCTGCAATACTGGTACTTCAGGTTGTTTTTTTGTAGATTTTGGGATTTTTTAATTATTTGAAATTTCCAGAAATACTGGTTAATGTACATGATCTGTAAATTCTCATGGAGTATGGGGATTGTAGCTTAGTAATTTAAATTCACATACTGTAGTCCTACTGTCCTTAGGAGGCCTGGGCTGCTTTACCTTGTTTCTATAACAAGAATATACTGACATGTTTTCATTATTAGATGAAAGGAGTAGAGCATTACACAAAGCAAGTTGCAACTGAAATATCAAAATTGGCTGAAGTATACACATTTATTCTAATCAATTATAATTCTATTTTTCAGAAATCAATAGATGAAATAAAAAAGAAAAAAGAAGGAAACAGTGTACCTGAAATTAATACAGTTTCTAAAATGCGGCTTAAAGTGTGTTCATTTGTACACAGCTGACTGGAGGTTCTATGATTAGAGCACCTCTTTGGAAAATGTCTATTCAATACTTAGATCATTTTTCAAAAACAATATTTAACTCACAATTACTGTATATTGAAAGAAATAATATGTTTAAATTATTATTTTATGCCAAAATATGTAGGATTCATATCTAAGAACTTCCACTTAAAAAAAAAACAAAAACAAAAACAAAACACTAAAAAGAGAAAGAAAGAAAAACTAAATCCAGACTTAAGGTTGTTGAAAAAGTCCTTTTGGACTGATTGAATCTGTGAATTTCTTTATTTCGGGGAATGTGATACAAAATCAACTGGGGGCAGATAATTTGGTTAATGCTTATTACTATTGTGGTAGACTGTGAAACATCACATGAAGTGTTTATTAGTAAGCAGCAAGCAACAAATTTGTGAGATCAGCTAGTGTCAATAGAAGTTAATCAGTTTCAATATATTCACAAGCTAAACTTTCTCTACCTTTAGAACATGATCTCAAATCACTTATGTGGGATCATATGGAGGAAAGTAAGGACACTCTAAACGGCTTTCTTGATTCCCTTGGTTATAATGGTATAGAGATTAAATGAGATTATTATATTGATCCCCAGAAAAAAATACTCGCATAACCCATAGAAGAGATTTTTTCACTTCTTCTAGAGATAAAATGGTGAAACCTTGTATGAGGTGAGAAAACAAAACTGAAAAAACACCACAGCATTGTAGTTGTCTACTTTTGTAGTTTCATGGCTATCAAAGTAATTCCATAGTGAGTAGCCTTATAAAAATTATAAAATTGATGTAATTTTCTTTACCACAGAATGGTATTTTTATTGTTATAGATTACATTTTTTCATCACACTAAGAGAATGCACCTATCTAGAGAAGACAGTTCAAAATATGCTTTATATTATGTACATGTTTTAGCCAAGGCTTAGTCCTGTGGCCTAAACAGAAGGATGAGTCCAGTAGAAA
This sequence comes from Corapipo altera, assembly GCF_003945725.1. Classification (NCBI taxonomy): domain Eukaryota; kingdom Metazoa; phylum Chordata; class Aves; order Passeriformes; family Pipridae; genus Corapipo; species Corapipo altera. Next base: position 18,246,564 of record NW_020884875.1, on the reverse strand, counting down.
GAGGCAAGAAACAGCTCTAGAACTGAGAAAATATTATCAGTTTCTTTACTTGCACTAAGTAATGAGCTAGGAGTGCATAAGCAATTTTTATTTCATTGACTGGTTAAAAAAAAAAAAAAGGAAAGAAAAAACTCCTTTCTGAAAATTTATGTCATATCAATTTTCAGATATTTTTAATAGATCTAATCAATCTTTTCTAATTGAGTACCATTAGCAACACTTCAATACACAGATTTTTGTCTGTAGTACTCCCATATACAGCAACAATGGTTTCTCCCACATACAACTAAAATGCTTTCTTATCCTCCTGAGCAGGAGAAGGAAGAGAAAGGGTAATGCAGGAATAGGATAACACGCTTATGGTAAGGTCTTTGATAGTACCCACCTCTATGTAGAGATAAGGTAGTTGCTAATAAATGTAATTTGTGTGTTGAAGGCAGAACACAATTCATATACACTAGTTAACCATGCAATGGATTTCTGGGTGCAACTTACCAAGTTTCAAAACCAAATGTTAAGTGCACATCAATAAATAAATTATGGTTTCAATTTTCATTAAAAAATTATATTTTTATTGTGCATATGAATAACTATCCTGAACAACCTTGAAAGATTTGTAAACCATAAACAAGATGGAATGAACCTCAAGAAGGAGAGAAATGTTTCCTCTAAGGAAAAAACTGGGTGCATTTCAAAAAGGTCCTGATTATACAAAAATGGACAGACCATAAATTAAAAACCCCAGGGGCAGCTTCAACTTGCAGCCAAAATCAGGTTTTGCTGCTTTACTTTGTTGGCTAGTTTCTAATTGTACACCTCAATGAAAATCATTTATAACTAGAAAGGTCCCATAACAACATGGCAAAGGCACAGGGGCTACAACAGAATATTAGAGAAACTTACCCTGTGGGTGATCACTAGTTACTGAGGAAGATAATAACTGCTCAGCTACTCTGAAATAATTTAGTCATAAAAGAATGTTCATTAAAATAATGTTAAAGAGTGTTTTCAATGTGGTGTGCAGGGACTCAGCTGTGTGATTCCTTTTAATATTAATGGGAATTGCATGGCTAAACCCACACACACTGTGATGAAAATCTGCACTTATGGTTTTAACAAAAATCCATAAAAGGAAACAAATTCAGGTAAAAGCTTCATTCTGTTGTTCCCTGTTATTTCTAATAATACAGTATGTAAGATTAGTGCATAACAATTGTAATAAACATGCTGCTGCACCTAAGCTCTTAATGAAAGAAGTTCAGGAAAGAAGGAAAGGCTTGCTTCTGTACCAAAGTACTGACAAAATAGAGAGGACAAATGGTGATGGTAACATATAATTCTGCAATCTGAATTGTTCGTGTAATAGACTGCAGCAGAAATGTGTTGGTAAGCTATAAAATCATTAATGCATGTTTCAAAGGAGAAGAAGCTGCTCAGACAGAAATTAGAAACACCATCCCCTAATGAAAATTTACACGTAACTCTTGGAGGCCACATGTCTCAAAAAACATGGGACCCATGAAAAGGCCAGTTTGCTTCTATTCTTCTCAGTTATGCTACCCTAGACTTGCATAAAGACTAATATTTTGGCTGATGTGAAACAGACTTCTCATCACAAAGCTAGAAAACAATTTGGTTAAAGAACAAAAAATGCTCTACAGTGACAACAAAGAACCGTATCTGAACTTCATCCAGACCAATAATGCACAAAATGGGAAACAGCGAGATGATAAAAAGTAGGTTTTGTTAAGACAAATTTTTAATCCATTTTTTCTGGTAGCTGCTACTTTCATCCTCATAGTGAATATCAGAGATATTTGTTCTCCACTTTCATTACATCTTGTATCTTCGTGTTTTGTTTCGTGAGCAGAAGTCTTGGGGGTTTTTGGGTGAATGTAAGACTGTGTGGAAAATTAAAAATTTCATTAAATGCCAATTATTTATAACAAGAATACCCTGAGACAGTATTTGGGTCCAGTTTTGTGAAATGAAGAATACTTTCAGATGGAGTCATTGAAATTTTAAAACATGAAAATGATAAAGAAAAGATTTTCAATTATAATCACACTTGTAAGAACCCCTCTTACCAGGAGGCAGTAATGTGAAGAGGAAGCTTAGTATATAAAGCTTTCATTATATCTTTTATTTTTGAAAGAATGTTGTGAGAGCTTAACATTACTTTTAAATAATCGACACAATAAGTGTTCCATTTTAATTGGCACTTCTGTGATTTAACACTATACCATGTTGGGAACACCCTGTTAGGCCATTTCTATGTGAGTAGCAGGGTACTATACATCTGATAATACTTGAAGACTTCTATTGAAAACTCCTATTAAGAAGAGACACCTACTAAAAGAGTTCATGTCCTCATTTGTTCTAACTACTGAATTGTTCTGAATTGTATCCTTATCTCCTAAGCAGAAATATAACCCTTGCAAACTAACAATCTCTGTTGATTTCATACTACCATGTTTTCCTGTTCTGGAACTGCATAAACAATATGATTTCAGTTTCTAGACCAGGAAGCTTAATCCAACTGAAAGTAATTGTCTTGATCATCTCAGATTGTTACTTCCTCTCTAATCAGAACAGTGTTCTCAGTCCTCACCAGTACCATAATGCTTGGGATAAGTAAGAAGCCATATCAAACCTTGGGTTTAGCTCATGGGCAGAGCTCCCTTATACTGAGGTTTGAAAACATATTAGGCTGCTGCCACTGACCCTGCCATGACTCTCATATTGAAAGAATTTCCATCTAAAAGCTGTTCAGTCAGACCCAGAGGCATCAACAACCAGGCATTGCCTCTAGATATTGGTTCAAACCCCTAACCCACTTCTTTTCTTAGTGTTCTATTTGCTATCCAGCATTCAAGTGTTAAAGACTGATGATACTCAGCAGCATCCGAATAACTACACTTTAGAGAACTGCATTCTTCAAAATCTTTCTAATCTGCATCAAATAGCACTGTTTTAGGATTTTGTGATCCTAATTTTAGGAAAGTGATCTTGACACATTGTGATACGTGTAAACTTACCTTAGTACTTTGATCTGGCCCAAATGATTTCTTTTCCACTACAACATTGCATATTGCATGTTTTGCATTTGCAGCTGTTACTTTATGTACCATCTGTCTTTATCGACACCTAGGTACACAGATGTGCTGTTGCTGTGCAAATGTTAGAGATCAGTTTAACCTTTCTTACTCCTAAAAAATGTCACAATAACAATAATACCTAGAAACATGTCCACATCTAATATTTGCTTTAATTTGTTTCAAGTGGGCATATGTAGGATTTTCTTGCTCTAAAAGCTGTGTTTTTGGTGAAAAAAACTACTGATGATGGTAATGCTATCATCTGGGGCATTTCAAGGTTATTTTCTATATACTTAAATTCGGTTTAGTGCCAGTAAGTTATTCTGTCAAGAGTTCTAATAAAAAAATAAACATCATGAATGGACTTTTGCCAAAAGAAGTTAATACAATAGTGACTTAGAACTGATGCAGACTACTGTAGTGCTTTCCAAACTTATTTCTCATCTGTATATATAGACATGTATACATATATGCAATAGCTAGAAAGATGAAATTTAAGGGAGATCTATCATAAATAACTGATCAAGAATTATGTCAGAGAAACAGGAAAAAACTCTTATCTGTATGTGCAAAAAATTTAGTAATTATGTACTCATTATACCAATTTATGGATACTATACACAATTTCTTTTTCACAATTGGTTTTCAAACTCAAGTTGCATCAAAGAAAAGCAAGTTTGAAATTCCTACAGTAAAAGGTATGAATTAGAATTTATTTAAAACTATTGTAAATAACTAAAGAATATTTAGATTTCTGGAAAGTTTGACTTTCTATTGTGTAAGTGAAGAAGACTGAGGTGGACACGTAATAGAAATCATAATATAATTCTATATATAAATATAAAAAAATTTCCTTGTTAGAACAATTGAATAATTTTTCACAGAGAGTATTTTATTCAGATTTATGACATTGTAAAGGTGTTTTCAGGTATTTTTAACTCTATAGTTAGGAGCTTCAAAAAAGTATTTGTGTAGAAAAAGGAAAATATATTTGCTTACAAGTATACCAGAAGAACTTTTCCATACACCTCTACTTATATCCAAATAATATGTCTGTAGCTTATATATACCCTTTTAGGCATTCAATAGTAACAAAAGTATGATACTTCACCCACTTATAAAAATGGCTGTATTGTTTAATATCACAGTATTTCAGAGACAGAAGTATAGAGGGCTGTTGGAAAACAAGAAATTCCTCAAATATCGTGCCAAAGGAATATCAGGCTATCATCTTCCCTGTTAGTAAGCTAAAAGTATATCAGCTGTGGACACACTGGAGAAAAAAACCTATACCTTAAACCACAGTATATAATTCTGATATTATTCATTGTCAATTTATCTGAATTTGAAGAGTTAAGAGACAACCACATCATCTAAACTTGAACTCAAACACCAGATCTGACTTTTAATTTAAAGCTACAATACAGTTCACAACTATGTGTTACTTTCCAAGCTCTATTCAGTTAAAACCTGAGGGAAAAACAAACAAACAAACAAACAAACAAACAAAACAACTTGATTGAGGAAATAAGTAAGAGAAAAACCCAAAATGTAGAAAGACAAAAAAGGTCTGCAGGGAATGTTCCAATGTTTGAACAAAAATGCTTCCATGGTGCATTTTTTCATTTTTAGGTAGGACCAAAGAATGGCAAAAATATTTGCCAATGACCTCGAGAGTCACTGTCATGGACAGTGTATAATTGGAAGACAATTTTATATTTATATTTCTTAGGTAAATTTATGCATTTATGTTGGAAAATATTGTACTTAGTAGAGCTGTTGTAAAAGATCCCTACAGCATACTGCAGAATGCACAGATGAATTATTAAGTGCTACAATTTACTAAAAGCTATCTTAAGCTTATTTTTTGTTATTCATTGCTAGTTTTTTGTATCTAAGGTGTAGAAAATTGTACTTATCACATAATTTAGAATTGTGGGAATGGTTAAACTTGATGAAATTCCTTGGGAAATAAAATAGTAACTTTTGCAACCACTGTGAGTACATCTTAGTATTAAATTTATTCAAGAACATATGCAGTTTTATATAAGAACACACAGATAATCAGTACACTGTTGTACTTGGAGCTAATCAAGACAGAAAATGTTCTGTCAAACCCTACTGTGTCCACTACAAATCTTCTGCTACAGTACTTCTGATGGACCTGCTGCTACACCACTGCATTTCACAGGAAACTTATTCCTCAACATCTTCTGCTATTTCTATAGCATATTGTATGTATTACAGAATCAATTAGGTTGGAAAAGGCCTCTGAGGTCATCGAGTCAAACCTATGACTGAATACTGACTTGTCAGCTAGACTATGGCACTAAGTGCCACATCCAGCCTTTTCTTAAACACTTCCAAGGACAGCAACTCTTCTACCCCCTGGGTAGTCCATTCCAATCTCTAATCACCCTTTCTATAAGAAATTCCTCCTAATATCCAATCTAAACCTCCCCCAGTGCAGCTTGCAGCTATGTCCTCTTGTCCTCCTGCTGGTTGTCTGGGAGAAGAGACCAACCCCCATCTCGCTTCAACCTCCTTTCAGAGAGTTGTAGAGAGTGATAAGGTCACCCCTGAGCCTTCTCTTCTCCAGGTTAAACAACCCCAGCTCCTTCAACCACTTCTAATAAGTCTTACCCTCAAGACCCTTCACCAGCTTCTTTGTCCTTCTCTGGCATCAGAGAATAATAGATTGTAAATCTAAATTAAGTTATAACTTTTTCCAAGGGTCACAGTCCTGACTGCATATGCCAAGAAGAAAAGATAGGTTGAGCTGCTCTGATCAAGAACAGATTAAAATGATAATGGGAAGGTTTTGGTTGGTTGGTTATTAGTTCTTTATTGTTGGTTTGCTTTCATTTTTTTTTGCTTGTTCTTGTTTCTTGTAAGACTGACTAATATGATGTCTTAGCTTTGAAACATTACCTTACTACTAAACATTGCTCTCCATCTTTCTGCACAGTTTCTAATTCTAAAATATTTAGAAAACAAATGGAGCAAAGTTTGTAGAGCAGTAGAAAGAGGACAGGATAGCCATGTACTGTTATGGTCAAGGTTTATATTCTTTAGAAGCTGGGTCATCTTTTTGTTGCAAAACTGACTCTTGGCATTTACAAGTGCTTTGAGGGAAACCTTGGCATTCGCACCCCCTGAAGTGGAATGTTTTTTTTCTAAGGACACTCCTAGAGTATAGTTAAAGGAAAATGCATAGCCAAAATACAGCTGAATAAACTGAAGAACAGTTAGAACAAATTTACAATATATACTTTATTTGAAATACCTTTGTGTGCTTACCTCCACTGCCATTTACATTTGATCTTTTTTCCAGGCAGAAGACTTCGTTCCTATTTTGTATGACTAGTATGTGCATAGAAAATTGATAGAAAATGAAGTTCAACAATGGAAGAAAATCAAGAGTGTTCTGATGCTGTCTACAATAATGGATGTCCTAGATGGACTATTTTATATTTATTTGCACCACTCTAAATAAAATAATGTGCTAAGGGAATGAACACAGATTATTTTGGGTTTTTTCATATTCTGTTGGTACTTCAGGTCTCATTTATTCCTCAAAGCAACACAGAAACTACTAAAAGATGGGACTAGAAACCTCAAACTTCAGAACTTCACCATGTGAATGTCCCCAAACAGAAAGACAAACAAAACCCAATCAACAAACAAACAAACAAAAACCCAAGGAACCCAAACAAAAAAAAAAACAAACCAAAGAAATCAGTTACCATAATGTGTCAACATGCTATTTCATGTATGTTTATACATCTGCTTGCTGTCTTTTTGGAAACTCAAAATGCCCTCACTGTGGTAGGCAAACTGTAGCATCTTAAAAGAGTTATATTTTTCTTTTATCTCTATCCAACTTCGATGCTAATGTAATGCCATATAACCTAAAGTAAATACAACACATTTTAATAGCTACAATCCAGAAAATAACAAGCAGCACCAGATTCAGTTATGGACTGTTTATTTCTCTCTTTCTGAATGCTGAATAAATTCTATTTCTAACTAGAAGAGGGTGCTATGGCCTTTTTCATCAAACCAAGCAGATGTGTTCAAGCGTTTCAACTGTAGTGACCTTCATCTATTATTGAATTACAGATCTGAAATGATAGGATCTAGCAGTAAAATGAAACAAAGTTCAGTTCTACCAGCTAACAGCTAGAATAGAAGCAAATTCCATGATTTTGGGGATGAATAAGAAACACTATCCTGATAGTTTCTTTTTTTTGAAAAAGAAAGCAAAAACGAAAACAAAAACAAACAAAGAAACAAACAGCAAAAAAGACTCCAGAAAAGTTCTCTCCCTCAGAAGCACAATCTTGAATGAAGCTGGGAGATGAGGAACTCCAGACTTGATAGGGAGTGACTTTTGGCTGTATTTTGGTGATATTCTCCCTATATTTCTCCTGATTTTATTATTATTATTATTATTATTATTATTATTATTATTATTATTATTATTATTATTATTATTATTATCCTGAATATTATTAATATTATTTCATGCCATTTAAAATAATGTGAGATCCTTCATCTGCAAAATAATTCAATTCGAGATAGAAGAAATATAACAGTAAAACCAGATTACTTTTTAATTTTGCCACCATAATTGTCTCCATGAATGTTACAACCCTCCCCTGATGGCAGGGTAACAATATTCTTGTTGAAATAGATCCCTTGGGATGGCTTAGAGTGAAACAACGCTGAATGGTAGGGGTTTATATATGTATACATATGCCATATACATACATGGAAAATTTATTTTAAAATAGGTTTTTTGCAACAGAAAAGGTATATGTGGCCATTTTGGTTATTATCTATAGAAATGTAACAATATAAAAGTACGAAGATATCACTTAAAAAAAAACATGAGGAAAAGTAAGAAAGATAAAGAAAGGATAAATGAAGATACTGTTTACTCTCTACTAAAGAGCAGATACTGGAAAGATATTACCACCCATAGATACAGCTATGAGACTTGATTATTCTAATTTAGATGTCCGTTGATCGAAGTGATGGTTGCAGTCTTGATCCATCGGGGGGCAGTCCACAAAACACAAAGTTCGGTGGGTTAATACACATTCTGGTTCAGGTAGGAATGCCCAGGTACCTCCCCCTGTGTGGGGGGAGGGGGGCGGAGTTTTACTCTTCCTGATGCAACACTGGGGATCATGTGCAGTCTTCTGTTGGAAGGCCCCAGAGATGTGTCTGGGAGTGCTTTGGGGGTCTTTGGTGGTTTATGACACTTTCTATGACACTTTTGTGACACTTTCCCCCAGCCAGGGGAACTTTTACACCTGAGTCAGTTGTGTAAGGAAGGAAATTGGCATGATAAAAAGCATGCCTGACAAAGTTCAAGTGTTTGGACAATACTCTTAGACACAGGATGTGACTCTTGGGGGTGGTCCTCTTCAGGACCAGGAGATGGACTCGATGATCCTTGTGGGTCCCTTGCAGTTTGGCTTGGTCTGTGATTCTGTGACTATCCCACCTTGCAGAATCTGCTTCTTTTTGGCCTTTTCCCTTATCTGACTCAAAAAAACAGCCTGTTGCTAAACAAAGGTCAGTTTGTCGTGGTCATCCTTTCGCGCTGGTGCACACCCCTTCAGCACCTGGGCTATTCCTATGGAGAGCAGAGTGTTGGCCATTATACACCCAAAAACTGTCCTCCTCCCCTTTGTTTGAGGAATGCAATTCTGGGCACAGCAAAGCACCCTGCTGCTTTTGAAAACTGATGGTTGTTTGAGTCTTTAACATTTCAGTCTCTCACACATGAGGCAAAGGACACTCATAAGGAACATTTAGCATGACCACCTTTATATTCAAGTTTACCCAGAAGTAACTCCCTGTCAAAACAGTGCTTAATGTATTCAAATTTAAACACAAAACCTAAAAGAATGTCTACCATGACAACTTTACACTACCATTACTTTTTAGAAATGGCACCATTGTAGAAGTGAAGAATGGAACCATTTTCTTTTTCTTCACTTAAAACCAAAACCAAACCACCACCACCTTATCCCACAAGTCTCAAAGAAAAACCCCAAACCTCTCTAAGTGATAAGTGAGTACACGAGCATTTACATCACTCCTTCTTAATTCAGCAACAGGTGATGAAATCACAGAAGGCCAAATGCAGTACCAAATCTTTTATAAGGGGAGAATGAATATCGGGATCTATGATATTTTATAGATTAACTTGAAAGTTTTTTTAACAATTGTACCTAGGAACAATTATTTAGAAACCAGTTGTCAAGAATCATAAAGCATTTTGACTGGGAAACGTATTTGTGCTTTCTTTATCAGTAACAACATTCTATTTCAATTAAGACACAATAGCACTGACAATATCCACCAATCGTTAGTGAAGTATCCCTTTTCAGATTCATAATAAGGTAGTAATAACCACTGCTATGGCAAAAAAAACCCCCTCCAAATAAACAAACAAAAAACCCCAAAACTAAAACTGAATAAACAAGAGAACAACCCCTGCCGTATAAGCCCAAGGAACTAAGAAACCATTGTCCTGCTACTTTCTTCTGGTAGGCATTCTGAACATTATTACCATAGCCTAGTATATTTTACAATGCTCTGATTCTAAACATGATTTTATTTGCTCTGATAGAGGCTTACTGAAATCCACCTGAATCCATGGACAACGAAAATTTCCTCTTTTCAGATTTTCTAGCAAAGACACTGAGAAATTTACCACCAAAAATATATATTTTTTAAAAATTTTATGTGTACTGAAGTTTATGAACCTTTCTTCTCAGAAACAATGTCATAAAGAAAGTTTGCAAATATTTTCACAGTGAGGTGAGACAGACCATGATCATTGTATTGAAAAGCTTTAGCAGGTTTTGTAATTTGCATATTGTGACCTACTTTTCTAACACATTAAAGAAGGGAATGATAGCAACAAAATTCTTTCTGTTGTATTAAGCAAGAAGTAGCCTTGGGAGGCAGGTAGGTGGGGAAAGAGGAAGGGAGATTAAACCCTGAAATTTTAATAGGAGAAAAAAGTACTTATACAAGACTAAAGAGGAAATAGGAAGAACAGGAAAAAATTATAACTGGGGAAGCAAGACAAAAAAAACTCAGTATGAAGGCTCTCTATATCACATATAGTTTGACTTCGCATTTTATTTTTTTTAAATGAAGCTTACAATATTTATCTAACACTGTTGATTTCATTAACCATTCCGTTTGAGATGGATAAGAAGACAGAGAACCAACTTACTCTCTCTGCCCATCATAAACATGTATAACCAAAAATTCTAAAGCCTTTTGCCTCTTTGTTCTTTGCTATATGTAATAATATTTTGAATCTGTTAATACTGAAATCAGTTCCTCCAACCAGGATTGTCTTGTTTTCCTTTTTTTTTTTTTTTTCCCTTCAGGGAAAGCCCAGACTAAACTAGATGTTCACAGAGAGTTAATCTACCAATCTAACATCCACAAAACACCCTATGATATCTTCAGCAAGTCTATCTTGGTAACATTTTCCATCAGTTTGTGCAGGGAGCTTTGGCACTGGAACACAAGAATCAGTTTTCTTCTCTCAAAACTTTTGATGTCTTCTGGTACAGACTGTGTGCTTTTAGTAGAGAATATTATTCCCCCTTTTATGTATTTATGATTAAACTTTTGCATACTGTAAGTTTTGCTGTGATTAACAAATTAAAAACTCATATAAGCTGACACAAACTGTGCTTGTAAAAAAAAACATTAATCTATTTGCCAGCAATTAGATAAATGTTGTACATTTATATAATGCTTGAATTTTCAAATATCAACCTCAGTACCATTGCCATATGAATTACCATGGGGTAAAACAAAACAAAACCTAAAAATGACAAACTAGAAAAAGTTAAGCAGTCCGACTCCCCAACAAAAATAATGGGAGAGAGACCCGAGGTTAGGCATGCAGGCAATCTTTAAGACAGATGAGAAATTGGCCTACTGCAAGATCTTTATCTGTCAAGCAATTCTAGAGAGCAACCCAAAATGGATACATATTTTACTGAGTACTACATAGGGACTTCTCACTCAGTCAATTCGAGTCCATTCATTCGTTCATTCACCAACCCACCCATCCATGCAGTGATATCTTATGTTCATCAAGCATAAAAATACCAGCTTGAAGACCAAACAAGTTATTGTGATTGTGCTAAGACTGTTTTAATTGTGATTTTAGAAAGAAAAATGAAAAGTAAAAAATACAACTGATATGACTTCAACATGCATATGTGATCATATTCAGTTTTGCAAACAGTCAGAACAATATTTAACTCTGTAACAAATCCAAATAGTTGACTAAATGTCCCTAGACTGTGCTTCTGAGTCTACTGGTTGTGTATACTGCACACAGTTTCTCCTTGAACTGTTTGTTATATTAGCTCCAGTTATTTTGTGCTGTAGCAAAAAGGGATCACACTTTCTGGTCCTTAAGGATATACAAGTAGCTTGTGGTACAGATATGCTTTGGAAGGCAAGGCATATATATTTGGTTGTTGTTTCCATTATTGCTGTGCTGTTGGTATTATTTTTACCAATAAAAAATGTCTGTAGACTTGAACAATGGAATGGTCTATTTTGGCTTCTTAAGCAGCATAGAGAAAGTTTTGTCTAAAATATTTGTGTGAGTTTTTCTGACATTGTTGCAAAAACTACCAGAGATTTCCAACTTTCATCCATACACAAAAAGAAATGTGGGAGCAACTGTGGCTTCTACTTAGCTGACCTGTACACTTTAGCTAAAGGCAACTGTGATGTGACATATATCTAATATTACTGGTATATGTTATTTCTGCAGTCACCTGAGGAATTCTCTTGTGTATATCTATTGCTTTAGTTCTGTGAGGCTTAGATAGATATAGTTCTCTCATTTACTGTTCCAGTTTTGCTCTCTGGTTTTATTTTGAATTTTTTGTCTAAAAACTAAGTCTGATTGTAATGCATACACAGTCTAACACCACCATCACCACCCCTTTTAATAGAATAACATATCCTTTAATGTTCAAAAAATCTATGTTGCTAGGTGCAATAATCTCATTTTAGAACTATCAACTGCAGATAAAATGGAGATAAAAGGAGTATCCTGCATAATATGTTATGATTCAGATAGTAATTTTAATATAATAATAATGTTCAACTATCATCTTGACTCTTAAAATGCTTCTCAAAAATTTAGTGACTAATACTTAAAGTGTGTTTGGTTAATGCAGTAGTTGGCAAGTACATGCCTGCATTTAAGAATATGTACTGTAACATTGGCAGCTGTTCAACAATTTGGAATCAGCATCTATAAACAGGTGCATATAGTGTAGTTATGGTTACTGAGTCAATTTTTCACTTTTACAAGCTCCCATGCATGTAGGTTGCTTCACTTGTTTCTAAACAAAATAATCATGTTCTATCCTTCCTGCATGAATTTTTGCATGCATAAATTAATCACTTGAAATTGTCAGTGAGAACGCAAATTTTGTCTTAAGTTTGCTGGAAATCCTACAGAGTACAGACTGAGGAGAAAAATGAATGAATCAAATCCTATAAATTAATGTTAATCAATTTGGAAAGAGATATGGCTATAATAGCTCTATGCAAATCAAATAACCAACTGTCCTCCAACAAGTACGAAGACAAGAATTGGTCTCATGGCTATACAGTGAGAACAAAAATCTAGTAATTTATGTCTTGCATCTTTTCTTGCCTTAAAGGCAAAAATACTGTACCTAATAGTGTAGTGGTGGTGGTTGCCTCACATAGAATTATAGAATAATCAAGGTTGGAAGACATCTTCCTTCAATATCACTGAGTTCAACTGTCTGCCTAGCACTACCACTATAACCCCTAAACCATTAAACCTTATCACCCAGTACCAGATCCAGACGCCTCTTGAACACCTCTCTGGGTAACCTATTCCAATGTTGGGCCACTCAAAACAGTGAAAAGAATTTTTCTTACATCTAAACCGAATCTCCTCTGTCTCAGCTTAAGCCCATTTCCTCTTGTCCTTTCATTGTAGGCATGATAGAAGAGACTGGCCCCCATCTCTACGACAAGCTGCTTTTTCCCCTGAGCCTCATCTTCTTGAGGCTAAACAAACCCATCTTCAGCTGTTGTTCATAAGATATGTTTTCTAGACCCTTCACAAGCTTTGTTGTCCTGCTCTGAACACACTCCAACACCTCAATGTCCTATTTGTAGTGAGGGTCCAAAACTGAATGCAGTATTTGAAATGTGGCCTCACTAGTGTCGAGTAAAGAGAGACAATCGCTTTCGTAGTCCTGCTCTCCACACTATTCTTGATATAGACCATGATGCCATTGGCCTTCTTGTCCACCTGGTTCATGTTCAGCCAGCTGTCAATCAGCATCCCCAAGTCCCCTTCTGCTGAACAGTTCTCAAAGACACTCCTTTCCAAACCTAGGGTTGCTTTGGCCTAAGTGCTGGACCCAGGACTTTGCCTTATTGAATTTCATGCAGTTGTCCTTAGCCCATTGATCTAGTCTCTCAAGATCTCTATGTAGAGTGTTCCTACCCTCAAGCAGATCAACACTCCCACACAACTTGGTGTCATCTGCAAATTTACCAAAGGTGAACTTGATCCCCATGTTCAGATCATCAATAAAGATGTTAAACAGTATCAACCCCAAAACTGGGGAACACTGCTAATGACTGACTGCCAACCGAATTCAGCTGCATTCACTACAACTCTCTGGGCCCAACCATTCAGCCCGTTTTCTACCCATTGAACAGTGGGTACCCATCCATGCCTCAAGGAGCCAGTTTTTTAGGAGGATGTTGTGGGAGACAGTGTCAAACATTTTACTGAATTCTAGACAGACAACAGCTACAGCCTTTCCATCACCAACTAAGCAGGTCACTTTGTTATAGGAGAAAATCAGGTTGGTCAAGCAGGTCCTGCCTTTTGTAAATCAGTGTTGGCTGGGTCTGATCCTCTGGTTGTCCTGAACATACCATGTAATGGCACCCTTTCCATAACCTTGCCTAGAACAAAGGTGAGGTTGACAGTTCTGTAGTCCTCCAGATCATCCTTCCGACCATTCTTGTAGATAGGCATTACATTTGCTAATTTCCAGTCCACTGGATCTTCTCCTGTTAACCAGAACTGCTGGCAGATGATTGAGAGTGATTTGGCAGGTTCTTTTGCCAGTTTCCTCACTACTTTGGGGTAAATCTCACTAGGGCCCATAGACTTGTGAGGGCCTAGTTGGCATAGCAGATCACAAACCATCTCCTACTGTATTAAGGGGGATTTACTCAGCTTCTCGTCCCTGACTACCAACTCTGGAGACTGGGTATCCTGAGGACTACTGGTTTTGGTATTAAAGATTGAGGCAAAGAAGGCATTAAGTACCTCTGCCGTTTCCTCATCTACCCTAGACATTCAACAAATGATGAAGACAAAAAACTTTTTTTGTTGTCTTTAACTACCTTGGACAAATCAAGTTTTAGTTGGGTTATGGCCCTGTTAATCTTCTCCCTTTGTGCTCTTATAGTCCTCCCAAGTTATCTGACCCTCCTTTCAGAGATGATAGATCCTCTTTATCTCCCTAAGTTCGAGTCTAAGTTCTCTATCTAACCAGGACAGCCTTTTTCCCTGACAACCTCCCTTTCTACATAATGGGACAGCCTGCTCCTGTGTATTTAAGAATTCCTTTTTTTTGAAGTATATCCAATTTTCCTGGACTCCTTTGCCCTTCAGGACAGACTCCTCAGGAACGTTGTCAGTCAGTCTCCTAAATAGGCCAAAGTCTGCCTGTCTGAAGTCCAAGGTGGAAATTCTGCTACTGTCCCTTCTTACTTCACTCAGTATTGAAAACTCTAACATTTCATTGTCACTATGCTCAAGATAACCACCAACCACCACACTACCTACTAGTCCTTCCCTGTTTACAAAGAGCAGGTCTAGCAGGGCACCTCTTCTGTTCATCTAGAACATTATTTTCCTGGCCCTCAGTTTCCAGAGCCTCATATGTATTCTGTACAGGGGGACAAGGAGAGGGGAAGGAACTTGGGAGTGGATTCACCGGCCACCCCAAGCAGGGGCCTGCCTCCATTCTCCTAGGTTCCCTCCTGCCTGTGGTGGAGAGGGGAAAAGATTCTCTACTTCCTAAGGTGCATTTGGCTGGTACATTTGCCTCAGGGTGAGTAGATAACAGCACCACCAAACATTATCTTTCTTAGATGCCCGCATGCTCCTTAAACTTTCTACCTCTTCTTTGCATTGTACCATCAAACATTGACCTGCTCACACCTCACTCAGGTGTTATCGCTGTTACCCTCGGATGCCAGCTGCAGGCTCTGGTACTCCCTCCAGCTCAGTACCTGGACCCCTGAATGTTTCTGCAGCCGTTCTGTTTTCATTGCTACAATCTTTCTGACACACGCAGAGGGCTTAGCACCCTGATGAGTAGAAACCATTCCCGAACTCTCCTCTTGAGCTGATGGTAGGGATACTGCGCCTTCCTTCTCACCCACCCTAAATGACACACCCACTCTGTTTGCAGTGCTCCCTAGAGGTGTTTAAATCTCCCACAGTGCTCCCAGCTCTCTCTGCTTCTCACCTGATTGGCTGCAGTGAAATTCCAGGTCCTGATAGGGTTCTGGGCTGCTGCTTGGGTGTCTCTTCTCTCAGGAATCCCCCTGTAGATCCCAATATAAAACTCACCCCTGAACTCACCTTGCTGCTGCTAGTGCCACTGCTGCCACTGTATATATTGTAGGAAAGAAAAAAAACGTGGTACTTCACTAAAATCTCTTGACCATTTTTGAAAATGTTACTAGAGCTGTGGAAACAGAACCAGGAGATTTTTTGTTGTAAATGGTAAACCCAGAAAGTCTCCTGTATGTGGAACAGTTTTGCTTTAAATATGCAAATTTCACTACAGTAATCATCATACTTTGGAAATGTCACAAAAGAAATTTTCTAGAATATGGATAAAATTAAAAAGAACACCTATTCTAGAATTTATACAGAAAATACTGTAATGGAAAACATGCAGACCTTTCACCATATTTATTTATCTTACTTTTCTTATTTATCTTTTGTTCTGGTAAACTATGCTTAATATAATTTCACAGTATTGTGAAAAGCATATAACTGTAAAGGTTTATTCTGTCTCCTTAAGGATAATTGAATATCTTTCTCTTTCTTTTTTTTTATTTTCTTTTTTTTTTAATGTGAGGGCATAAGCAATTAAGATATTGTCTAAGGATACAGGAAATCTGATTAACAGATCAAAAAGACCATCTGTGAAGATTGGATTTAATGCCAGGGGGTAATTCTCTTCTCTACAATGCTTATGCAAATCAGTTTAATCCAGGAGGCTGAATGAATTTACTCTGAAAGATGACTTTTTTATTTGTAAATATGTATTTTCAGAAAGTATGCACTGAATATTATTCAGGGCTGTGATTCAGAATATTGCCATATATAACTAAATCATCTTACAGGTAAACAATGAGTCAGGGATGTCAGATGAACTACGAAAGTAAATTTTCCTACTGAAAGATCTTATAACTTGATCTGTAACATTTCTGATAAGAGCATTTTGCTTCAATTTTGAGGGTTTTTTCCAGTTCTTTAGTGATCTCTTTTCAGCCTGAGTTGGAGTGCTGTAGATTTTGATGGAGATGCCTCCTTGAAGCAGATAGCTCATAGTCATCATGAGTTTCATATAACTACATTGTTCTATGGAGTCATTAACCATACTTCAACCTGATAAACTAACACATCTTTCTTGACCCATTATAATGTATCCAAATTTAAAAAGCCCATATGGTTTGTTGACTGGATATTATATTATGCATTAAATTTATGTATGGAATGAAAATATTCTCTACATGACCAAATTACTTCAGTAGTAGTTCAAATGTATTTATGATTTACAAACTTAGTTTTCTTCAACATTCTTAATGAAGGGACAGCTTTCCTAAGAAAAGTATGGTTTTCAGATCCAGGTTCATGCCCTTATAGATTGGTTTTACCTCTCTGTTATTCACATCGAGTCTGTAATTAAGTACTTGCAAAACTACAAAATAAGGAAACATATATACAGACATATGATCAATTAAAAATAGGGTCTTTGTTATCTATTCTGCACCAATAAATTTTTAACTTATACCTTTACCATCAGAGTTAGTATAACCTCCAACAGAAGCAGATCTTTTAGATCTTGAACTGAAAGCTAAATATCATAGGATGTAGAAAAGAGAGGTAATTCTAAAATAATCTGTAGGACTATGATTGTCTTGAATCACCTACCTGTAATTTGATACTCTATCATAATTTATTCTTACAAGTTTAGTCAGATGTTTTTGCCCAGAAAATGACAGGTGCTTTGAAATTCTCATGTGTTTCACTTATAAAAAACTAGAAACATAACTAACCATAGTTTCAGAAGGAGCTCTGTTGTGTTGCACTGAAGCTACCCAAATTTGCAAAGATTAACAGAATTAGAGATTGAAATGGAATTTCTTTCAGGACGTGATGAGTTTGTTTCATTGCTAAGGGGACAAAGGAAGCGTTGTAGTTTAAAAGTCTGTGGAGTTCTGCTGCTTGCTGCATCTTTTTGTATCAACAATTGAATTATATGATTATTTAAGTTTTACTGATATTATTTGTTTACTTTTGTGTTCTGTTTAGCAAAGAAGATTACTAGAATCTTTTAACTATAAACAATGAACAAATGGGTGCTTATTTACAAGGTGGTTCTTGCGCCTTGACCAAACAATGCATCAGGAAGAACAGACTGCTCAAAAGAAGGTCATGGGAATTCAGAGAAAATAGCTGTCTGGACTTATATCTTCTCAGATTGAAGCACTGACTTTGCTTCACTTCCCTTCTGTCAGTCTCTCTTTCTCTGGAAATGGTTCTTATGGTCTTGAAGAGAAACATTAAATCTTGGAATAACAATCTTCATGGGTGTCTAATCTTAACATTAGTGACAGAAATTCTTGCCAGGAGGAAAAACACAGGGTAGTATTTTGAACTAAATTTTCATATAGAAAGAAATAATAGACACTCTGATTTCTTTAGTACTTTTGATGGAATAGACAGCCATTGAAAGACTTACACTGGAATGTGTACTGAAATTCAGTGTCTCCAGTAGCAACATGTCGTGGTTTGAGCCCTCTAAAAATCCAATATTCAAGCTTCCCCACAATTTGCTTCAGTGTGAGAGGGTTTTCAGACATAACACAATTGCTAGTATGGGGAAATTATAACAAAATTTATTACTAACACAATAAATACTATAGAAACTAAAAAGCAAATAAATACACAGTATTAATAGAATCTCTACCAGTCCTGGGGTCCTTCCACATCAATCCAGAAAAAGAAAAACCATCAGGCCAATAGCTAAAGTCTCTCCCTCATTGGAGTAATGAGGAAGGGGTCTTTTGCACCCCCACCAGCTCCTTGGCCTCTGCTGAGGTCTCCTCCTAGGCTGCAAGGAAACACTTGCTGCACCAGGTCTTCATCACAAGCTACAGGGAGTCAGCTTTTGAGTCTTTTGCCCCCGGTTCGTGAAGGTTCGTCCTAGGGAGTAAGATTCAGGGACTTCTTCACTCTTCTCCCCGGGTTGCAAGATTCTCTGGGTTTTTGCTCAGTCTTTATACCCCAAATAGTTTTCATCAAAAGTCCTTACTCAGAAAAAACCTACTTAGTTTGGCTTCTCTCATCCTGTGTCTGGAATTCTTCCAACTCTGCACGATCTCCGCTGCTTCTGCAGCTCCAGGCCACCCTTTGACCCATCTCTGGCTCAGCTCCAATGCCGTTCCTGCCTGCCAGAGGGGTCTGGCTCCAAACCCCGGCTGGCCTCTCAAGTCTCGTGACACCGACTCTTCAGGGCAGTGTGGGGAAACGGCAAGGAAACCACCCCAACCCTGGCCAAACCAAGGCCGTGGAAGCTGAGGGACCACCCCTCGTGGTTCCAATTCTCTCTCTCTCTGCCAACGACTTCCTCCGGCTGTTGTAATATGCTAATTTCACAGGGGTGAAATACAACCACAATCAACCACTTCCAGGTTCCCCCTGCAGTGGCGGGGGGCAGCTCAAACCACGACACAATACTAATTACAATCACCATAATCTGGGAGTAAGGAACAATGCACTAGCTTCTGCAGCTGCAGTGTGACACTATACTATTACAGAAAGTGAGAAACAATTTGTGCTCCGAAGACTTTACAATCAAAATACAGGACACATAAATGGTAGCAAGAGAGAGGGAGACATAAGAGGTGATATGAATTGGTTACATGGGCAATAACAGAGCTAAGTACTTAGTGTAGGTTTTCCACTCTCTTCTATACAGCATGTTTGTTTTTATCTTTTCTTTCTTTTCTTTCTTTTCTTTCTTTTCTTCCTTTTCTTTCTTTTCTTTCTTTTCTTTCTTATCTTTATTTCTTTTCTTTCTTTTCTTTCTTTTCAAGACACTTAAAAACAGAAAAATAAGTGTTATACTCATTTGCTGCAGTACACTTTGTACAACACCATGTCATCACAGTCATCCTCAAAATGTATGACAATATATTTAGAAATAAATAGATAGCACCACTACACACACAGTATGTGTGAGCTACATTTTTCGGTGTGAACTATTACATCCTTGATAGGAGAGATATTATAAATATAATAAGCAATTTTTTTCTACTCTTATTCAGAAATTATTATCAAAATATCTGAAAAGCCTATGTGTCAAATGCTAAGTGATTTTGCACTGTATCTCCTCTGTGTTTGTGTGTGTGTGTGTGTGTGTGTGTGTGTGTATGTGTGTGTGTATTGTCGCACTGCTGTCGAGACTGCTTATTTTTGTATCTGTTAACTTGAAGTCAAGTGACATGGTGACTTTCAGTTTGATTTCGGGATTTCAGAAGAAAATGTGTAGTATCTTGGAGTAAAGAGAGATATCAACTGATTTTTTCTCTTATTTAATTCACTACATCATAGATCTTAGTTGCTGTTATGAAGATAGGCTGAGAGGCCTGCTCAGCCTCCAGAAGACTCGACTTAGAGGGCATCTCATCAATGTATAGAAGTTGAAGAGAGGATGTCAAGAGGATGGAGTCAAAATCTTCTTGGTGATGCCAAGAAATAGGACAAGATGCACAGGAAGTTCTACCTGAAAATGACTAAGAACTTCTTTACTATATGGGTGACTACACACTGGAAGAGGTTGCCTGGAGGGGTTGTGGAGTCTCCCTCACTGGAGATATTCAAGAACTCTCTGGATGCAACTCTGTGCGTGACCCAGGATGACCCCACTTGAGCAGAGAGGTTGGATCAGATGACTCACTGCAGTGTCTTCCAACCTTACCCATTCTGCTATTCTGTGATTCTGTTTTTAATACATTTCCACCCGAACACCTACTCTCCCCCACCCCAGTTTCTCCTACATTGCAGTATCTCTGTCTTAAAACCATATGGGAAAATTCTGCCAGATTGAACTTTTAGTCTGTGGAATCCTGATGGTTGCAAGGCAGATAATTTTATGATAAGTCATACAGGTTAAACCATTATACTTGAGCACAATATGTGTCATGAAAATTCATTTTAACAGTGATTGTTATTGAAAGCAGTAATTTGTTTTTTCTATCCTTTAGCCTTCATCTAGTCTATATGCAGACACTGAAATATAGAGTTCCTCCCTAGGAAAAAAAAATGGTCTGACCCAATTTACCACTTTACTCAAGTTACTGAGATTTCTATTTATGTCATTTTAAACTTCACCTTTACATCCAGGATACCAGGGTTAAACTTAAAGAGAAAACTACAAGTGCTTTTTTCTTGATTATGTTCAGTTTCTTCTAGTCATTAAAATTCAGTCTTCTTCTATTCATTAAAATTACATCTATAACACATGCCCTTGTTATTCAGATCTTCTAATATTATTCACAACACCCACCCAATTACCCATACTTAGCAAATCTAAACGAAATCAATATCTATCAAATGAAATCATACTCCTCTCACACTTTATTTCTTAGTCTTAATCAAATTACTTTTATTCCTCCTATAAGAGAAACATTATTATGCACTTTCAGTACCTTTGTTAACAATAGTTCTGAACCTACAGAAATTTCTTCCTACATGTGTATTCTAAAAACGTTCTTAGTGAGTTCAGATAAATCAAATGTCACCTAATCCCACTTCTTCATACTAAGGCAGATAGTTAATGTGTCATGGAAGTAAGTTGATGAACCTCTCTCTGTAGACCCAACCTATCCTATTTCTAGCCACTTTGCAAAGAGATTTATTTTGCGCAACTGAATATTCCTACTATACCTGTAAGAATCATTAGGGAAAAGATCTTTTTGTGCTCTCAACTGTGCAATTATGCCAGGTGATTTCAAAAGAAAGAGGGTAAAGGAATCAGTGCCCTAATCCCGCATAACACAGCAGGATATCTGCCTGTTTGTACTGTGTTTTATGCTCAGCAGCATACCTCCTAGTCTAGCCAACCTGCATCAGCAAGATGGCTTTATTGCCAAAGAAGTGTCTGGAACCACTTGCTTTGCTTTCCCTTACTACATCATCCAAGTGGACACATCTGTTAAGAGCAGGATTTTCCCCAATAAGTCTTATAATTAATCTTATGCTTCATTTATCTGCCTAAAATTTCCATTTACCAATGTGACCTTTTTGAATGACTGACTGACACAGAAATATCCAGAAATATTATTTTCCTCTATCTTTTACTGTTACCAACCTCTCCTAACTGACATTTCACACCATCCAAAGCAAAAAATAAAAGCAGACTTTTTCAAAGGAGGTGATGGTTATACGGAAGCAACTGATCACCAAAGTAGTCTCAGAGGATCTTGTTGGGGAAAGGAAACAAAAATGCATAAAAGTGAAAAGAGAAGGGGAACACATATATTCACTTCTGATACATTTGCATTGACACACAGTAACCATTTAACTTATCTGTTTTACTTTTCTGATGAGATAAATTTCCTTTTTATTTCTGACTGTAAAGCAATACATAAAGATGAGTACTTCACTTATACAAAGCTAATTTTTACTGGCTTTTTTTTGTTTTGTGGAGTTTTCTTGGGTTTTTTTTTTATTATTTGTTTTTTGCAGATGTGATGTACAAAATTGATAAAATGATAAAGAGAATGGAATAGACTTGACTTTTAAGTTTCTTAATTCAGAAAAGCAGTTGATGATATGTTTTACTTTTTACTCTCATAGCAGAAAATAGTTACATAAATAGTAAGAATTAAGTTTTCTTGGGCAAAGAACAGTCTGTTAGTGCTTTCATACATATATTACTGACAAACCATTTGCGCTCAGGAGACTGAGGTTATGCTCTCTGATAGCTTTGTTTTAAGAGGTACTAATCTGTTCATTATTGAACAACCATCTCAAGAAAGTGGCTCTATCCATTTGTAGTTGCAAGAATATTATTATTTTTGGCTTTAGGATCACAAGAAAGTTCAGGCTGACAGGGAGGTCTCCTGAGAAGGTCTGCTGTCTCAGACCATGCCCAGAGTAGTCTCAGCCTTGGGGTCAGACCAGACTGCCCATGGCTTTGAACAGCTGGAGTGTGAAACCCCCCAATGTCAGAGACAGACCAGCCTTCCTTGACCTTGCTTCCATGGATAGGCTACCTCTGTGCCGAAAAGATTTCTCCTTACCTCCAGTCTGGACTTCTTTTGTTTCAGCTTGTGATGCTGCCTCTCACCCTCACTTCAGAAACCTCTGTGAAGAGCCCAGGTGTGCCTGCTCCATGCTCAACCATCAGACGCTGTTGGATGCTCTAAAACAGTCTCTTATCAGACTTGGAAAGCCCCAACCCTACAACTACACCTGGCAGGCCAGGGGGTCCGGCCCCATCTTTTCAATGGCCTCTGCAAAACATGGTCATATTTGTTACCATTCTTCCTCTACTGAAGGCCTCAAAATGGAGGTTTGTGGTTTCTCCTCTGGTGAGGTATGTCAACGACAACAAGAAGGGTTTCTGTAAGTACATAGGTAACAAATGGAAGATTACGAAAAATGTGGATCTTCTGATGAATAGGGTGAGGAACCCATTTATACAAGGCATGGCAGGAGCTGAGCTGCAGAATGCTCTCTTTTCTTCATTCCTCAGTCTAGTAAGACCGGCCTTCAGGAATCACAGGTTTATATACATCCTTCATGTTTACATACATTTACTTTCAAAGTACTGTGTATAAGACCTTATAAAACTGAAAAGTGCTAGTTCTTGAATGCTTGATGCTGTTGAAAACATTTCAAATAGTGTAAAGAGACAATACTTGTGTAGATTTAACTACGTCTCTCTACCTTGCACATACAACATGATAAAACAAGCATCTAAACTACTGTTTTCTCCAGAAGATATCTAGCTGAGATTTTGATGAGAAAACATTTTTAAACCCTTTTCTTTCCAGATCAAAATATTAGCTAGCAGAACAGAAGGTTATGAAGGCATGGTAAAGGGAGGGTTCTGGACCCTCCCTTTATAATTTTATGTTTATCTCTAAATGCTCAAAGCAGTTCTACAGATGCGACAGGAGGGACTGCACATAGAAAAGATGTTTCTGTGGCAGTTCTAGGCCTGCCAAGGTCACTTGCCTAACTTCCTTCATTATGTGGCTTACCACTAGAAGAAATAGGTTTTACTTTTTCCTAAACAAGAAAAAGATGTCTTCCAAAATATTCAAATGCCTCTGTAGGTGTGTGGGAGACAGAGGTGCATCCATAAGAGTAGTTTCCCTAGGGAGTCTCAAGTGAAGTAGAAGAATAATATTACAGTTTATAACAAATAACAATGTATGCATCCTACCACATGCCTCTCTTTAATTTCTTGGTGGAGACGTTTCTTGCTGTTTGTATGGAAGGAAGTTACATGTAAAAATAAGGAGCTCGTTAACATGCAGCATCTTAACTGTACAGGGCTTCAAAATCATAGAAGAGATGTACCATTTATTTACTGCTGAAACTGATTGAAAAATAAAGAAAAAAGGTAATCAAACTACTACAACTATTGAGAAATACTTTACAGAACTGTAGAAATGAAGTTAACTTTTCTATCCACATGCAAAAAAAAATCTATCATTAAAATAATTATTATACATACTTTTGTAATATATCAGTTTCAGTGGATACTAGATTGTTCACTTCTTTACTTTTAATGTCAATGACCTTTTAGTTTGTATCTGTTATATTCTGGTACAGGAAGGAATCAAAATTTTAAGGACAAAGGAGATATGATCTGATGATTTTATTGTTAGTATAGACTAGAAATGTGTGTCACTCTAAGATGTATTTTATTAAAAGAATTGTAAAATTATTCCTCTAACTAGAATTCTGAAAATTTACTTGAACACGTAAGTAAGTAACCTTATTTATGCTTTCCCTAGAGCTGTTGGGAGCTCTTTTGAATGTCAAGCCTGTGGATTTTTTTTATCTCCTAAATGTTGAATTAGAACTTCATTTTACAGAGATATTTATATATCTTCCTATACACACACACACACATATATATTTATATATTCTATTTAATTGTTTTTTTCCTGTATAGGAGCAATGATGAAAGATTTAGGAGATGCGAGAGTAAACAACTGTTAGACATAAATTCTGATTAGTATTGCAGTTTTCACAGATGGCATTTGCTTGTACTTTTGATATTATGGTTGCTAAAATATATCACCTTCAAAAACCCTCAAACCATACCTATTTTTATCTGAGATAATTACTGTAGCATTCTAGGTATTAAAACTGGT
The DNA here is from genome assembly GCF_003945725.1 of Corapipo altera. NCBI lineage: Eukaryota > Metazoa > Chordata > Aves > Passeriformes > Pipridae > Corapipo > Corapipo altera. The sequence continues at coordinate 18,221,680 of NW_020884875.1, read as the reverse complement.
TAGATAAATGCAGCATTTGTTTTTGGAGTTATGTTCTTTTTATTTGTTTGGGTTTCCACCTCCCTTCCCCCCCCAGCAATTAATCTATAAGTGTACTGGAATACAAGATCTAAATGAAAAGTAAAACACATATTTGTTTGAATTAACTGGAGTCTGTTTCCCTCCGCCCTCTCTCTGGGCTAGTTAAAATGCAAATACACAAATAACAAGCACTTTCACCCACACACCCAGATAAAGAATAATACCACTTGCATTGTTAAGTTTTGTGGCTCTTACAAGGTTGCCAATTATTGCCTCTTATTCTCTTACAAATAAAACTAAAGAATCTGTTCTATTTGTTGATATTACTTTAATTATTTTTGTTTGTCGTAATAATCCTACTCATGTCTTAACTGTTAGATTTCCACTGTTGTTCTCCCAAGGTAGTTTCAATAAATGGACATCTGTTAGTGAGTACTCAAAAAATAAATTATTTCTGCAACAATGAGTCTAGAGTGCAATAACTACTTACAGGACAATTGCTTATTTAGGCAAAGAAAGAGAGGAAGGGTTATACCAACAGTTATTTAAAGTGTAAGGCTCTGAAGACACATGAACATGATTCTGAGCTTGCTTTCATTGAAATTTATGAGGCTGTTAGACATGCTGTTTTTATCTATCTTGTACATTTTCAGCCCGCAAAAACTAGTTCGTTCAGATCACTAAGCCACAGAGGATGTAAAGGCTCTTACTAAATGGGAGTGTGGCCTACTGACCTTTTCTCAGTAAAGCCTGTATAGCCAGTGCTTGTACTGAACCCCATTTTTAACCAAGACAATGAACTCCGATATGCAAATTCCAAGTCAAGTGCAGCAGAAATTACCCTACCACTTTGTAGCGGTTTCAATAGTTAATTTATATTTCTATGAAGGCTCCAAGTCAGATTCAGATTGTGCATGTTTAAGTGTTTTGTAAATGGATGCTGTGTTTTATTTATTTTCAAGAAGATGTGTCCATATGGGCTCCTCTGTTATTTTGCAATAAGCAGGTACCAAATCACCACCTTAACCTGTGGCAAACAGAAAAGGTCATTATTCTCCTGAGTAAAGAATCAACAGGTTCTGAGCAGTTCTGGAAGGATGCAACCTAGCTTTAAACTGAAAAATTTTACCATGAACACAGTGATGAAAGAGATCAAAATAAGCAGTTGTTATGGCAACTGGCATGCTGAGGATAAGTATATTGATAAGAAATTACAAATAGATATAGAAAAAAATGAAGGAATAAATTGGGTTGCTAATTAGGAATTCAGTCATGCAGTTACACATCTTGAAGTAGTGTGAAATATTTCCCCAGTGAACATCAACTATTTGCCTGGTGAGCACTGACAGAGGTGTTACTGCCTGTTTCCTGCCCACAAGGCATAGACAGAATATAATATTGTGTAGTGAGTTGCACTGAGTGAGGCACTTGTCTCTGACATAGAAAAAACAAAGCTCTTTACTTTCCTTTCCTACTTCTTCATGAGACATGGGGAACTGCTGGGCAACAAACCTAAAGGTCATCCCTTCACATCCAGGGCCCTGAGGAGCATAAATAGAACAGGCTCTGTCAACCAAGCATCTCTTACTTATTTCTCTTTCTACTACATGTTTCTATAAGACGTTAGTTCCTCTTCAGCTATATTTTTATTAGTACCTGTGTTCCAGGTGTTTGTCAAGGATTTCCATAGCAGTTTTGCATATGACATTGAAGTACATAGTCTATGCATTATAAAGCAGCTAACTAAAGTTGCAGAGCTAATAACTGAAGAGTTAAGAAGCACCAGAATTAACATCTGCCCTCTATGCAGTGCAATCTGTTTTTCCTCACTGGACCACCACTGCTGGAGTGATGTGGCTGCGGAATCAGATTACATTGTGAGGTACAACTAAATTTTATAGATATACCACTCTTTCAAGCATAGCAACACACATCTGCTTATCTACCTATTGTTCTATGATAATGTTACACAGGAGTGCTGCTGCTTATCAGATATTTGATAGAAAGCAAACAAAGGAATAAATACTTAAAGCATAAAAATTTGAAAGAAAAATCACAGAAACTTGGTATTAGAAGAACTTCAGTTCTTAATCTTAGTTGTTGAGTAAGGCTTAGGTGTGGATTGTCTTTATTCTTAGTCTTCTCTTTTCTGATTCTTCTGTAAAACTATCTTCTATCAATGAAGATTATTCTTGATCCTGGAGTCACAGAAGACAATGAGAATTGTAGATAGGTCTCAATGTTTATGTCTTCCGCTTCTTTTAGTCACAATAAACAAGTCTTAAGAAAATGTAACAACACTGTCATACTAAATCTCACCAGAGAATACTTATTTTGGAACTTTCTACTAGAAGATGTTCCTTCACCTATAAATATTTCCTCATCTTCAGTACTGTGTTAATTAATGGCTCTTTTAGGATTCCTTAGTCTCATCAGACTTCTTTTGCATAGAATCATAGAAAAGTAAAATATCCTGAGTTGGAAGGGACTCATAAGGATCATCTAGTACAATTCCTGCTCCTGCACAAGACAGCCCCAAGAATCACACTATGTGCCTGACAGCATTGTCCAAATGCTCCTCAAACTCTGTCAGGCTTTGTGCCATGACCAGTTCCCTGAGGAGTCTCTTCCAGTGCCCAGCCACCCAAAGGTGAAGAATCTTTTCTTTATATCAAAACTAAACTTTTCCTGACAGAGCTTCTTGCTGTTCCCTCAGATCCTGTCACTGGTCACCACAGAGCAGACATCAGTGCACACCCCTTCTCTTCCCCCTGTGAGGAAGCTGTGGACTGCAGTGAGGTCTCCCCTCATGTCACCTCTTTTCCAGGTTGAAAAAGCCAAGTGACCTCAGCTGTTACTCCTGTGGCTTCCCTGTTAGGCCTTTCACCATCTTTGTTGCCTTTCTTTGGACACCCTCTAATAACTTAATAATCTTTCTTATATTTTGGTGCCCCAAATTGCACACAATATTCAAGGTGAGACCACCCCAGTGCAGAGCAGAGTGGGACAATACCATCCCTTGACCGGCTGATGATGATTTACCTGATGTCCCCCAGGACACGGTTGTCCCTCCTGTCTGCCAAGACGCTGATTCAACTCAGATTCAACTTGACATCAACCAAGACCCCCAACTTCCTTTCCACAGTGCTGCTCTCCAGCCTCTCCTTCGCCATCCTGTCTGTGCATCCAGGATTGCCCCTTATGAGGTGCAGAATCTAGCACTTTTCTTCATTGAAGTTCATAGAGTTGGTGATTACCTCGTCCTCTGATTTGTTGAGGACCCTGTGCAGAGCCTCTCTTCCTTCAGGGGAGTCAACAGCTCCTTCTACTTTAGTGTCATCAGTAAATTTACTTAGAGTACATTGGAGTCTTGCATCCAAGTTATTTACGAAGATGTGAAAGAGCACTATTTTATTTTATTTAATTTGTATGAGTCTATTTGCTTTCAACTTAACCTGATTTTCAGAGACAACTGATCTGGATTTTTTGTTGCTTTTGTCAGTAAATATTCAGTATCATATATAAGAAGATATTAACTTTGTCTTGTTTTGTTCCCAAATAACAGAAAACAATTTGATGGGAAAAACCTTCTAGGACTTATTACTTGAAAAGTTGACTGGATCTCTAATGTATAACATGCTCCTCTCTGTCAGTCTTCCTTTTATAGCTAAGGATTTCTGTTGGTAAAGCTGTTACCAACTACTAGTTTCTTTCATACTGTACCCAGAAACTCTCTTTTGTTACCTCAGTACTTCTCATCCATCATTAAGCTTGCACCTCGAGTCCTGTGTTCACTTTTGGACCTCTCATTACAAAAAAAGGCATTGAGGTACTAGATTGCATCCAAAGAAAAACAGCAAAGCTAGTTAACATTCTAGAGAACAAATCTGTTGAGAAGGAGCTGAGGGAGCTGGGATTGTTTCACCTGGAGAAAAGGAGGCTCAGGGGAGCCCATATCATTTTCCACAGCTACCTGAAAGGAGGTTGTGGTGAGGTGAAGGTTGGCCTCTTCTCCTAAGTAGCAAGCTATAGAGCAGGAGGAAATGGCCTCAAATTGTGTCAAGGGAGTTTGTGGAACAAACTGTGCAGGGAAGTGGTGGAGTCACCATTCCTGAAGGTATTTATAAAACACGTGGATGTGACTTTTAGGGATGTGATTTAATGGTAGACTTAGCAGTGCTAAGTTAACAATTCCAGTTGGACTCAGGGATCTTAAGGATCTCTGGGCAGCTTGTTCCAGTGCCTAACCACCCCCATTGTGAATAATTTCTTCTATCTAATCTAAACCTACAGTCTTTCAATTTAAAGACTTTATGCCTTATCCATGCTCTTATAAAAAGTCTCTCTCAAGGTTTCCTGTATGCTCCATTTAAGTACAGGAAGGTTGCTACAAGGTATCCCTGGAGATTTTCTTCTCCAGGCTGAACATCCAGAAATCTCTTAACTTCTCTTTATAAAAGAGGTGCTGTAGCCTTCTGCTTACCTTTGTGGTCCTTCCCTGGGCACCCTCCAACATGTCTGGGTCCTTTCTATGTTGGGGGCCACAGAACTGAATGACATACTCCAGGTAGGGTCTCAGAAGAGCAGAGAAGGGTGTGTGTTTGTTTGTCACAGCACTTCATGCAAATAGCTTTGTCTGGTGTCTTCATCATGAACAGACCAAATCTATAGTCTGTCACAAAAGCATGACGCGTTGTGTATGGATCGATGTCAGAAAAACAGTGGTATTGTGCAATTCAGCAGGCATAATAGTTTGCTGAGGAACTTAACTTTGCAAGAACCTAGATCTGTGAATACTGTCAAGCACCATGTCAACCACTTGTAGCAGTTTCATTAGCTCCAAACACAGTCTCAAATCACTAGCTCTTTGTGGCTAAATACCCAGATATGAAGCTTCTCAGAGAGAACATACGGGATGTGATTCCTTTTATAAGTTGACACTAATCATCTAAGGTGTAAGAGAAACACAACTCACTGCTTTTCCAGTATTCTGATTGAGCTGAACTAGCAAATACAGAGCCAGTAGCTTGCAGGGACATTGTGTAGGTGAGATGGTTTTATCTATTCCAGTCCAAGTTTCTTCAGCTCTATTTTTCTGTTGTACTGTAAGGATTTTGCTAACGTTGTCAACATATTTTAGGAGAATTGCTGTAAGAAATTAAAATCTAGCTCTGATTTCAAATACATAGACATTCATGACCTTACCAATAACTAGTGATCCAAAAATTATGTAGGAAACTAGGCCTACTGAGGAATTTATGAAGATGATCAACCAAAGGCATGCATCAAACTACCCCCTCCATTAGCAATAAAAATAAACAAATAGATCATTGTCAAAACTAATGAGGAAATAAATCACTTTTTTGTCAGTTTCTATAAAAACAAGACAGTTTGTGGTCTTTCTTCCCTCACTCGCTCTGTTGTTTTTCAGAAAAAAAAAGGAAACATATGGTGATCATTGGAGAAAACAAATGTGTAGAGAAGAATTTTGATACAATCTCAGGTGCAATTTGTGGTTTTGATGGAGGACATTCAGTTTCCAAGCAATATATTTATTAGCCAAAATTGACACTGAGCAGTACACTTGGTTCATGGCAACTTGACTAGAAATCATGTTAGGTCTTGACTCCATCAATAAGTTCCTACTAAAGCCCATCAAAAAGTTCCTACAGATGTATACAGGAGAGGTGAGGTTGAGGGTATCTGTGTGTGTATTTATATTTATGCATATTGGTTTTGCTTTATAGACAGAAAGAAAAACATTTTCGGCTTCTCAATCCACTTTATTGCATTGTCTATCTTAGTATTAGGCAGACTTCATAGTAAATAAATGGAAAACTTTATAAGAAGGATTTGAAGTCAACCAGGATTAGGAAGGATATATTAGGAAGATTAAATGATGTATAACATGAAGGTGTAGTTTAAATATAGTACATAAACAAGACTGTTTTCCAACTGCGTTCAGATTCTTTACCCAGAGCCCTGTCAAAAGTCAGCAAGCCTGGGTCATCCAGCTAATGAGCAGCAAATATGCTTGGTGCCAGCCAGTCTGTTAACACTGGGTAAGCTTCATTTTTCCTTTATGGGAAAACAAACTATTGCTAGCTTTCTTTGTGGGTAGAAAAGCAGATTTATTACCTTTGTTATCTGAGAATTTCTTGACTTGTTCTTTCCTCCCCGTCTTTTTGAAGGAAGTATTTTTATTTTAACTGCAACAATCACTTCTCTACACTGTTGCAAAATATACACTATTTGAAATATTTACTATTATTTCATTTAAGACCTAAAATTAAATATTATCCAATATATTTGCTATACTTTAATCTTGAAAAATTTTTGGCCTATGGCACTAAATAAAACATAAAATCAATAAAGATTAATGACCTCAAGACAAAGTATAGTTGATTGATCTACTTCAGTTCCCCTATGGCAGAATTATATTGATAGTTGGACAGATAGTTGTGCAATTACACTTAATTTCATATTTTTACAGAACTGAAAATATTTCAGAATTTTCTTGCAACAGTAACCAATTTATATGCCAACTTCTCATGAATTTTGACCTCTCTCCTCTTTTGATGTGTTAATTAGTCCTCCTATTTCAATTATAACCACACTAAAAAGGAAAAAAATTTATAGAAAGATAACAGATGGATTTCAGGCTCCCAAATCCCCGTGACTACCCAGTAGAAGCTGAGTACCTAATTCATAATATTGCTTTGAGAAATCTCTCCAAACATTACACAGAGTAAGCCATATGTTTTCAATTAGATCAGTAGGGCAGGCTAAGTTTGCTCAGCCTTCTCATAGATGTGGTTTTCAGAAGAGACAACATTTCAAAGATGTGTAAACTCAAACCCTCAAAACTCTACATATCATCATGCTATGGACTTTACGTAGTTAGCGGATATATTACAAAAGCAAAAAATTTGTTTTACTAGAATTAGTTAAAAAAATGACAGGAATATGACCAGAAGGGTCCCAGATTCATGTAAATTTACTCAGGTTTAGTATTTTCAGTGAAAACTACAAAAGAACTGCCATCAAAATCTGCTTGATAATACCATTAGAGATTTTGTGCCTTATGAGAATTTCCAAGGGTTGTGTCTTTACAGAGCACTATTTCATCTGGAATTTAAGTCTATGCTAGAGTTGCAGCTGTAATGGTGATCTTCAAGGGTAAAAGAATCCTCACTCTCTTTCTTAACTGTATGACCTAATACTACTATCAGTGTATTTTGGGTTAACCCTGGTAGGCAGATAAGCCCCACACAGCCTTTCACTCTCTCCTGCACTGTGTGTTGGGGAAGACAGATAGAAGGGTAAAAGTGCAAAAACTTGTGGGTTGAGATACAGATATATCAGTAGGTAAAGCAAAATCCATGTGCTTAAGTGAAGCAAGTAAAGAATTCATTCACTGCTTTACATCGACAGGTAGATGTTTCTAGCCATCCCCAGTAAAGCAGGGATCCATCACTTGCGATGGATACTTGGGAAGATGTAACTCTGAATGTCGCACCTTTCTCTCTCTTCCCAAAGCTCTTACTGTTGAACACAATGCCATACGGTATGGAAAACCCTGTAGTCAGTTGGGGTCAGCTGTCCTGGCTGTGAACCCTCCCATCATCTTGAACACCTCCAGCCTATTTGCTAGTGGGACCGTGAGAAGCAGAAAATGCCTTGACACTGTGTAAGCGTTGCTCAGCAGTAACTGAAGCATTGGTGTGATCAAGTTTAGGTCACAAATCATTACATAACTCCATGTAAGTAATAATAAAAAAAATTAACTCTATTCCAGCAAAACCACTACAAAGTGCCTAGATGATCTCTGTTCCAAGGCAATAGAGGTCAGGAAACAAAAAGAGAACTTTTGACCATTTTTATAAAGAACAGTTATTTAAATATCAGTATATTTAGAAATGCACAAGGAAATTAAACCAATTTTTTCCACTTCTGTGGGTTTTATAATTGCGACAGTCGTGTGGTTTGGTTATAGATCTGACATCTGTTCCCAGAGCTGAATTTGGTCAGAGAGAGGAATTGATTCTTCTCTATCCAGACAAAGCTGAAAAATACAAAATATAACTGGACCTTTGAGAAGAATATTTTGATTTTTATTAACTCTGTTACTCTTGTAAGATGGAATGGAGAGCTGTTTTACCTAAACACCAGTTTAGGGGGAAGCTGTAAGCTTCTTCATAAATTAGTGAGTTGGCTACTGAATCTAAATTATATTCTATCTAACTAAAAGGAAATTTGCAAGCAAAAGAAAATAACAAAATAAAAAAACTTTAACATGCAAGCCTTTTATTTTTTTTTCTGCATTTCAAATTGAATCAAATACCTAAATTCTATTTTTTTTTCCTTAGGGAACAGGAAGGGAGCCGAGGGGAAGGAACGGGAGAGGAGAGAAGGGGAGGGGAGCAGAGAGGTTGCATTTGTGGCCTAAACTTATGAACAAATTTCTGTACAATGAATTCCACACTGTATTTAACCTTTTTTGCCCTGGAGCCCAAAAAGACAAACATTCTTGGCTTCATTTTGGAACATTAGATCAGAAATTATTATTTTCATGAGTATAATATCTTACTTCCAATGTAACAGAAAATCTAATCTTAAATAAAATATAAAACAAAATCCATGTATAAATTGAGAAAATAATCTCTTTTCCTAGACCATTTTTGCTTACTTGCTTCCTTTCTTCCTTCCTTCCTCCCTTTCTCTCTCCCTTCCTCTTCTGTGAAAGTAGTAATATTAGTAAAAAAAAAGATTTAGTATTTGGAATTGATTATTATAGGAGTTTGTAACATCTACATTCTCTCATGATGCAAACTCCATAATCTTAAAGAGCTTCTCTCATTTTGTGTCTCTAACATGAAAATACTGTTAATGTTTTATTTTCATGTTACCATTCTGTTCTTACTGAAATTTATATATTTATTTGCTGTGATAAGAGATCATCTAAGTGAACTAGGCATGTGACTCTGTGTCTGTTAAACTGGGGGTTTTTGAGTAAAACACCCCTTCCAAGTTGTGACTTTAGAAGCATTTTTATGAGGGACTTTGAGTCTTTACAAAAATAATCTTGCTAATAGCTAGATTATCAAGTGATATTCAAGTCTAGTAAATAGCTTGTTATTTTTCATTAATGCAAGTTCATATAATCATTTGGAGAGAGTTCCCAGAGATAACTTTCTTGACTGCTGGTGAGAAGAGCACTTTTTCTACATTCTTAGTCATTCTTCAGACATACTGTTGCTCTTCCTTCAAAACCTTGGTCACCCAAACCAAAAGAAAAAGTAGAAAAATATCTTTAAAGTATATCTCTGTGTACTTCTGTCTTGTCTATCTATTAGCAGTGGGGACTAGGTTATGACCTTTCTCTAAATCCTTTCTTATTCCTTCCTATTTCTGTCTGCTTAGTACTCAGTGTTTTGATTTAAGCTCGGCTGGAATTTGAGGACCACGCAGTTGCTCAACCATCACCCTCTCTTCACACCTCACCCCAGTGGAATGGGGAGGAGGCTCAAAGCAAAATTTTTAGGTTGAGAGAACAGTTTATTAATTGAAAATAAAGTAAAATTCAGTAATAATGGTAAATTATAATAATAATGATATTGAATGATATTGAATGATATAATAATAATAATGATATGAATATTCAGTCACAGACGAAAGCTGATACCAGTCTTCTAATTGCCTTCCTATTGATAAGAAATTGTACCCTTATGGTTGTAAACATACTGCAAAATTTGAAAGGAGAAGTGACCAAACACTTTGATAGCTCAATTGCTTATGGAACAAGGGGGAAGCAAAAAATAAATCAAGAAACTGATATGAAGAGCAAAGTGCAAAACAGGGATCTTACCTAAGAATGACTCCAGGATACTGATTAGGAAATTAAAAGTTGATCTAGTCTTTTCAACAGTAGAAAGAGATGACATATAATGCAACATAAACTTGGGGCCATTATAATATGATGTATTAGTTGTCAGATTTCACATTTTGCTTTAGCAGATGTTCTGTATCTCTTCAGAGGTCACCCCAAAAAGACATAAGGTTAATGACATTAATCATTAAATTTTAATAAGGTTTGTGTGTGGAGGCTGAAATAAAAGATCCATACCTGAATATGATAGAATTCTCAAACTGGAAAGAAAAAAAGAAAGCATATTTGAATAAAACCCTGAGATGTGAAAAGCTTCCCTAGCTTTTCAGGTGCAAAAGTACCATGTCATATTTGCTACACTTCCAAGAATTTCATGATCATAAAACATTTCAGAAGCTCATAAAAAATCCATATGGACCCATTTCTCTCTGACTCGCATCCTGACAATGCCACATAGTATTATAACTATTGTGAATAACTGACTCCTCTGCAAAAGAAAAATAAACTTTAGCGTATAAAATTACACTACAGTTTGCTGTTAGAAAGTTCAGCAATCTTTTGTAAACGTGCTCGGTTTACAAACGTGTTCGCGGTATAGTGAATCTCATTTCTCTTCACCTTTAAACCCTGAAAGTATTAAAATTTAAACCCATCTATTCATCTGGTACAAATTCCTATAGCTCTATTGTTTCTTGGTCAATTTATAATACCTACTTCAGAAACATGTTCTGAAGATTGGTGTCACTCATGTAAGTTACATTTTATCTTTACAAGATGATTTTTCTAATAATACTGAACCTATGCTCAGCTAACCTCAAACAGGACTTAAACCAAAAACTCATAAAAGCACAGGGGAACACAAAATAATAATGCATCTGAAGAAAGGTCCGAATAATTGACAACAGTTCAACAAAATTATGAATAGTGCTTCCCAGAGGGTGGAGGGTATATGACAAGAAATCGTTAGAAACAATAGAGAGGAAGAAAAAGAATAGAGAAGAGATCCTCAAAACTTGGGTTAGAACTAAACATAAGTATAAACTTTGTGTATAATCAAATATTTGTATTCGTGCAATCATTCAAAATACACACATATATATATAGATATATATGGGAATTCATTTATATGTATATATATTTAAGTGTATGTATATGAATGAATTCATATATAGATACATTCTTTCTAAATATGAAAAAGTTCTCCCAAATAGCAGCTTACTAATCGTAACATTTAATGTTTATCCTTTGGCTTGGGTTTGTCACAAAAATGGTGTCTGATTCTAAAGATAGCACACAATAAACATCTTCAGTCTTGCTTTTAATCCATTATCAGTACAGTGCTTCATTCACACTGCTGTTGCAACTCTAAACTTTGCATCAATTTTACATATTTTTGTGATGAGAGATCAGGTACCACAGGAAAATAATTCTTCAAATAGAAACCTACCTGGAAGAAAAAAAAATTCTGTAAGAGTTCATGAAATCATTAATCATTAATCATTTTTAAAGACCTCTAACATGATCAAGCCCAAAAATTAACCTAACAATGCCAAGTCCACCATTAAGCCATGTCACCTAAGTGTTGCTGAGCATCTACACGTTCTTTGAACACTTCCAGGGACAGTGATTTCACTACTTCCCTGGGCAACCTCTGCCGGTACTTGATGGTTCTTTCAGTGAAGAATTTTATCCTAATATCTAATCCAAACCTTCCCTGCTACAACCTGAAGTTGCTTTTTGTTGTGCTATCACTTTTTACATGGGAAAACACCACAACCCCCCATATATTTGTTTATTTATGTATTTAATACTAGTTTATTTATAACAATGCTCTTTCTGGTGCCAGATCTCTTTTTTCCTACTTATTTCCTTTCCCTAGTTCTCTAGGATTTTTTTAAAAATACTTTTAATGTTCAACAGTTCTAGGAATAACAGCAAATTGTTAAAAAAAAAATGTTTGAGGAGTCAAATGTATTAGTCAAATCATGCAAAAAGTAATACAGCACTGCATTTAATTTTCTAGTCCTTTGCCTTTTGTCTTTGCACTGTGCTAGAGAACTTACTTAATGTGTCATTAAAAAAAACCAGTTCATGAGAAATCTTAATTTATATTGATTTATTGTGCTGGTGTAGTCCAATTTATTGCATGTAAAACACCTTCTTCCAGGAAAGCAGTGATTGACCTCATCTGTACCTTGACTTGAAAGACGTGAGCAGAGTACTTGTAGGAAATGTGTATGGTAAAAACTGTATACAAAAAGCGCAGTTACAGAGTTAAAAGCACTGAGAAAATCCTTTTTTGTAACAGAATAGGAGGGTGTCTTGGGGTATTGAAAGTTTCCATTTTTAATTCTTCACATTATGTTTACCCAAATGACAATTTCATAATCTGAGGGCTGCTATCTTCCGATGTACAGATTTTAAGCAAAGAGCTATGACAGTATAAGGAAATTTGTTTTGATGTTATTATTGAATGCATCTATAGAAAACTACCTAACTAACTAAATGAATCCAATATGATGTGTTTTAATTATGCTATGTCTTGAAGGAACACGTGACTGTTAATACTTAATTGATATTCCCTGTCTGTTGCTGGGATCTAAACCAGACAATGCAGGTTCTTAAGTGCCAAATGCCTTTAAAAGGCTCTGTTATTTTCACTCACAGAAATAAAGAATAGGGTTACTTTTAAATCAGAATAACTGTACTTTATGATTGTTCTGGTTTCTGAACAGAAAATAACTTTTTAATGTATTTTTCTCTTCCAAGCAGAATATATACCTTAAAAAAATTAATTTGTTGTATTAACAATGTACACAGAATGTATGCTGACTATATATACTAAGAAATATCAAGATCTATTTAGTGAAGAAGTCTATGAAAATATAAATAAATACAATATAAAAATATAAAAAAGAAGATACATAGGCATTTTCATTAAGTGATTCCTTGCTTGTTCTTTGAATATTCTAAAGTATTATCGCTTCCTTTTGTGAATCCATGTTTGCAATTTTTAATCAAGTTATAGTTCTATATCTGTCCTTTATCTCTCAGATGACTAGCATTTCCAGTAGTTTTACCCTTTACTGAATTTAATTTTTTGATTTTGTCTATTCAGGTATCATCCATAGATCCTTTCTCAAACATGGTGTAATATTGACTTCTTGTCTCATGCCTCCTCTGCTTTCAATTAGCTCTCCTATACAAGTAGAAGATTGAATTAGTATTTTATAAAGATGAAGGTAAAACTCCTGTACTACTGATATAAGCTAACTTCAGAATGTTTTGGTGATCTGACAGACTGTGTAGCTGCTTCAAGAAAGCTAAGCTGCATCTCACATCTGGTTGTTTGTCAGACATCAAGAAGTGCCATTTTGGGGCATATTTTCTATGGTTTCTGCTTTCCTCTACTCATATCTGTGTTATGAAATTAAGGTAACCAAAACTCATAATGAGTGATGTTTGAAAATATGCAATGGTTATAGTTCATGTGGAAACACGCAGAATTTATGAAGCAAGCAGACCAATTGTGATCTTTTTGGCTATTTTGCTGTCACTGTAGCATCCATATTTGTGAGAGGTCTCCGTTATGCAGCTTTTCAGAGACTTTTTTTTTGTTGTTTCCTCTTAGTTGATGTGTTTTATTTTGGATAATGTCAACGAGTTTTCTTTTTTGCTTGTAAAGTATGAAATTATATGGTTTGTACACTTTTCTGTACATTTGTGGTTTTTTAAAGCATAGAGGTGATGCTTGCTACTTTCTGAAACTCTTGGAGAATAAAAACAGACCTCTGATTTTGAGCCTCAAAATCTGTAAAAAAAAAAAAAAAACACAAAGAAAACAATGAACAAGGGGAAAGCTAGCAACTGCTATTCTTCTTCATAAAGGAATTTCAAAGCATAGCTGATGAGAAGAAATCTACTTGATTTTGCAAACAGCCTGCAATCTCTCTAAAGCATGATATACTTTGTTTTGTTTTGAAAAAGGCTGGCTCAGACTCCAAGGAAGGTTTCAAAACCTTAATAGTGTTAATTGTCCCATCAACCATGGTAAAAGGAAAAGAGAAAACAATGCTGTATTAACTCATTATCAGTAAAGGAAGATAAAATATAATATGGCTACAATACTAGGTGGAATTATTCTACATCATGAAGTTTTGCTCAGAATGTACCACTGGCATAAAAAAGAAAGAAAGAAACAAACAAAAAAGCAAAAGTAGTTTTATGAAGTCAGTAGCTGCTTTAAATGGGAATTTGGTAAAATAAATGTCATGAGATGTCAGTGTTCTCATGGGACAAAATCAAATCTGATCAGCATTTTGGGCATTTACCCCTTCTCTCTCAGAATGGAGTAATCTGGATAAAGTGTGTAATCCTCCTTTTCAATACAACACTATTGCTTTTACTAAGAATGAGTCTAACTTGTCATCATTATATTAATGATCCCAAGCATATTTTGGGTTTTATCATAAAAGACATCTTCTGCAGCCACAGAATTCCAGGATAAACTTTTCTTTGCTTTTTCTTATGGAAGTTTCTCAAGCTAGTAGTTTTGGAAGTTATTTTGGAAGTATAGAATCACGTATACCAATGCTTTGGACAAAACCTGAAGCATCCATCTATTTCATTATTCTTCCTACTGATAGTGCATCTCCACCCTGGTGAACTATGTCTTTTTTTTTTTTTTTTCTGAAGGAAAGAAAGCCCTAAAACTTGATGTTAAACAAAATACAGCTTGAAATATATCTTATATGGTTTGGGGTGTTTTTTCTTTTTTTTTTTTAATTTATTCTCTAGAACTGTTTTTAACATTACTGCTGATTCTTTCGCTTTTAGAATTTTAAACAGAAGAAAACAGCCAAAAAATCTCACTCAAGCTGATTGTTGCCATGCTGTTTTTCCCCTCTTGTATTTTAAGGAATTAGAATTGTAGAAATCTGCATATTCTACTGCTGTTGCTGTTGAAAACAAGAAACGTAAGTGATGGCAAAACACCCTAAATTTAAGTATACAAATACAGTATATGAAAAATGTAATATTTAGTTAAACTTCCACTACTTATCCAGTGTAGCATGAATGAAAATTATTAGGTTGGTGGTTTGCACTGAAAATTAGTCCAGGTGTAAGTATGATACCAGATCAACTAGACTACATAACATACTTCAACCAAAATTTAGCAGAATACTACTGTGTTTTCAACTCTGTGCTGTACTGCTAGGTAATATGTAAATAGCGTACTTTGGAATTCCTGTGAGATTACACAGTATTCAATTATGATTCAACACTGAACTGTAATGTCATCTTATTTGCTTCAAGGAGCAAAACATTTCATATGTGTATACTGTTGATTATTAAGTTGTTAAAGTATTAGTTACTACAAATTCATATATGCTTCTTTTTAAACCAAGGGAGTACTTGTTTAAACAGGGACAAATCAATGAATAATTTGTGTGTCTCACAATTCTGCTTTTTATCTCTCCTGAAATGCTTCTAAAATTATGATTGTGCTCTCATATTCCTTGGAAGAGGTGAGAAAGAGGTCTCTTAATTTGCAGAAATTTTTATTAGATTTAGGTTCTAGAGCTAATGCTCTAAAAAGAGTAGGTTCGGCAGATTGGGGTTCTTTTCAAGAAGTTTCCTCAAGGGTTTTTTTTTATGCTTCCTCATTGTTTTTTTTTTAATGTCATGGTTCCCCTGGATAGCTGTTGTTCCTCTTTGACATGTTTCCATGGGTAGCTGTGACATCACAGACTTTTTCTCTGGCTGAAGAGTCTGTAAATCCTTCCTCTTTTGCCCCATCAAACTGCTTCCCAGTAGTCTACAATGAACCCATCAAAGCACCATAAAGCTGTACCCTACCACCACCATTTCCCAGAGGAACAGAGGTAGTAGGTGAATATGAAATTGAGTTAATTGCACAGATTTTGTCTGTCATTACAGAAGGACAGTAGATCTCTAAACTAAATATAAATTATCGATTTACTCTAGGATGCTAGAATGACAGCAGGAATGTTATCTGTGGATCACTGTTTTAAGAATTGTTCTAGTCTTCATTACATACATTCACTGGATGTTCCTCATTTTTTTTTCCAGAAATTATTGCCTAAAAGGGAAGTATCCTTAATTTTTACAACTGAACCAGCTACAAATTCTCCAAAAACTCATTATTATCTCTAAAGTCTTGTCAGTTATGATGTTTGAAAAAAATCTACTGGAACATGTAAACTTTACTGGAATTACATTCTAAAACAGAATTTCAGAATTTTATCATGCATTGTATAACATTGCTCATTGAAATGCATTGGGGGGACAAAGAGGAGGGAAGAAGGCAAGACAAAATCTCAGACCAAAGACTGTGGATTTTTTTATTCTTTTCCTTTTGCATCTTTTGTAGTACACAGTGCAGAGAAGAGATGATCATCTGAACCTCTTCTTACACGTCTACAGAGCAGTTCCTTTTCAACTTTTTGTTAAAAGGGAACATCTTGCATAATTTGAATGATTTCACTTCAGTTCCTTAGCAGTGGCCCCTGACTTCCAACACACAGGCTCTACATACATTTTTCTGCGTGTTTGCAGTTTACCAAAAACCTCATTTATGTTTCAAACCTAATATGTTAAGAAAGACTTGCTTATATTGGCTTTCAGCCATGTAGAATTGTAAAAATTAAAATGTTAGGGTTTTTTTCTTCTTCTTTTTCTTTTCCTTTTGGAATAGATATTAAAACCATATCTAACTTCAATACCTCAGTCATCTGAGGGAAATGAGGGAAACAGAATGATGTCATCAAAATTAAGGCATTATTAGATAGCCATTTTGATGGTCTGAAAGCCACTTGAAAGAGTTGAACGGTTTAAGATGTAGTATACTTACCTCTTTGTCATTGGCTAGCATACGTCCTGAGCCTGATTTGGAACCATAAATATTGCCTATGTTTATAGATAATTTTTGTCTCTAAAACACTGTAATTGTAATCATTTATTTTATAAAGCACTGTAAAAGTAATGATTTACTCATCACTCTGAAGAAATATGTATTAACTTGTGCATTAAATGATTCAACTTCTTCCTTCTTAGTTTTTCTCTTAGGAAATGTGTGCTTCACATACCATTTCTCCAAGATATCAGGACACACCAGAGTTTAAATCCATTTCTTAGATCAAACAGGAATGTGAAAGCAATTCAAGCAAATATCCTCCCATCTTTCTTACTCATTTTTAAATGTTGAAAACAAAAGAAAAGGAAAAAAAGAGAAAGCAACAACGGCACATTAAAAAGTTATCTTAATCTTTCCATCTAAATATAACTCAGTAGAACATGTTAAAGAAGACCTAATTGTGTTATAAAGGATTCTGTTGGGTAAATTTAATGTCTGGCAATGGATGAGTTTCAAGGATAACCAAATCCCATCTTGCCTAAAATGGAATTGGAAATAGATATATACTTTAGTACTATGTCCATCCAGAAAGATTAAATCCCTGGCCCAATGACCACTGATGAAACCAGGTGCCTGAGTTATTCCCTCCTACATGTGTGACTTACACTTCAGTCACCTGTTTTGTAGAAAACATTAGAGAATCATAAAACTTTAACAAACAAACAAGAGGAAGAAAGGAAAGAAGGAAGGAAAGAAGGAAGGAAGGAAGACAACTCTGGTAAATATTTTTCACTGTTCAGTGCTAAACAATAAATAACCTATCTCCAGTTGAAAAGGTTGCATTTCAGTTGTGAAAGTAACAAAATAAGGAAAACTGGTAATAGCTGGTATTAGACACCAACTCTCAAAGTGTTGAAAAGCAAGCAGCTGTAATATGTACATAAATAAAACTAAGAGGTTTGGACAAGACTCTAACAGTCATACATGTGGAAATAGGTTGGTTTGTTTTGGGTTATTTTAATGGAAGTTGATAGAAAAGGTTGCAAAGGATGTTGCTATCTCCAGTGCCATTAACATGTAGAGTTTGTGCCAGAATGAAGTGCTGGAGCAGGAGCCCCAAAATTATAGCTATTGCCCTAAATATTCTGAATGAAAGTGAAGGAACATTTGTATGATTATCAGTCTTGTAATGAAGTTAGACTATAGAAGGGTATGAATTCAACAAATACATTGCCTAGCCTTTGTTTTTCTTTCTAATTTACCAATAAAACTAAAAAAATAGAAAAGGGATATGGTACTCAAGGACAAAAAAAATTCAGCAAATTCTGTAACTCTTCTGCTATGAGTATTTCTTCAAGAGTATTCCTCATGCAATTCTCTCTGTTGTCAGAAATTTTATTATATCATGGAACAGAAAAACTCAAGACGCAGTGTAAGTGAGAACGACAGGCCAACTTGGAACTTCATGAAAGCTCTTAGATTAATTTTATTCGGATTTCTTCCACTCCCTATCAACTTTCAGCCTTTCAAATGCTGTTTGAGGTTTGAAAGTCAAACTCTGTTTCTGGATCCTTCATCTTCACTGGTACTAAATATTTTTAAATTGAAATGACAGAAAATAATTGCGGAAGCGTCCATTTTTTTTCTCAAGATTGTATTGGCTGTGCAATTATAACAGCACTTTCTGAGGTAAAAATGCACACCTCCAGAAGTTTTATATTTGCTAAAAAGCTAAATCATATAGGAATTTGAAAAATTAAATCTGGCTCAGTTCATTTCATAAAAATACTGATGAAGTGCTTTGTCTAAAATTATGTAAGAATTTTTCAGAGTATCCAAAAGTAGAAGTTTAAGTCCCATACTCCTTGCTTCACTGTAACTTCATCTCTTCTAAGCTGTTAAAAATTTCTATTTATAGTAAAGAAAAAAATATTGCAAAATAAGGTATTAGCAGCTGTGAAGAGCTCAACTCAATATCAGCATTTGACATAACAGAGACTAATTACACATTATTTACAATGAACAAGTAAAGTCCAATGAGATTTTACAGATCTTGTCCATGTGCCAGATACTTTATTCACTCTCTCAAAATGCCAGGGAGAATGCTTTGGGGAAGACAGAATAAAACCCAGCTTTTACAACCTGCACTTCGGAGAAGTAAATGGTGTATCTTGCTCCTTCACCTCTGAAACCACTATTGCATGCCACCGAGACAAGATAATGGATTCAATGAACCACAGATCTGGTTTTCTATGCCTATTTCTATGTGATTTATTGTAACATTTAGGTTTAGAGGAACCTTTTGCCCCATGAACACTGGCCTAAGCTGTACTGCAGTTACTTGAAGGTCAAAGGAGATGTCATCCAACAGACTCCATCATTCCCTAACAGCCTAAAATAGAGAAATATAAGTAGCATCTAAGTCATATGCTTCATCCCTGAAAAAGTGATGACTTCTACTTAGTGAGACAGGCAAACTAGAAAATTCACAGTTTGTTAATTAAAAAAAATCTGAAATTTGCTAAAGCAAGTGAATAAATTTCCATAGTCCTTCAAAAGGCTACGAATTATTTGTCCAGCAAATACATCCGATATGGCCAATTGCACCATGCTTATGCATTTAAAACCTTTGCAATTTATTACTTATGTTCTGCTTGTCTTATAAAGAAAACCATATTTCTGGTGTCCCTGTCTTCTTCTTTAGTCCGCAAAGGACTTATGACAATCTCTTACCAGTTCAGCAAATCTACTATAAACTCTAGTTGTGATGCAAAATGAAAGAAGAAACCATTAGAAATCTGTTAAATTTCACATTTCTTCCATAATTACTAAGACATGAAGAATTAGGGGATATGTGGGACAGAATTTTTTGCGTTACAAATCTTGTCTTTTTTACAGATCTGGTTCCAAATCAGTGAAATTAGTTTTGAACAAAACTTCAAGGGTAAAATCCATTGTTTTATAGAATTACTTGTACAATAGATAAAAATGTTCATTTCTGTCACTGATATTCTATTAATTTATTGTTTTGAATAAATGGTACAGAATTACTTAAAACTTTTGCAAACCAGTAATGCTCAAAAGACAAATGCATATTGCTGACAGATTAGTTTTATCATTATATTTTCAGCAGTTCATGTGTCATTTATGATTGTTTCTGTCACTGTAAACATCTGACGATAGTAAGTGGTAAAATATAATCCTATTAATAATCCTGTGTAATACTGATCTCTTGCTGAAAATAAGAAACACCTTGCATCATTAATAAATCCTGTAATGGCATCATGTATTCAGTGTAGGGTTCCTAGAGGGAAATGTATATGTAAAAAAATTCCGATCCTTCTTCATCATATAATTTTTTGGATCTTAAATGCTAATCAGATATTTTGGCACCTGCTAAATGGTGGACAGAGTTATTTAAGAAAAATGCTATAGAATGATCAGACACATCTTAAATACAGCTTCACATAGTGAGTTGTCTTCAGAAATAGGTATAATTCATCAAAACATATTAAAAGAACTAATAGTGACATTTTGCAGAAATGTTTTTGTCATTTAAGAACCTGGGCTTTTAGTTACGTATCTAACATGTCTCTTCTTTATGTTGTCATCGTGGACTTCCAACTCTGCCTCAAAACCAGAATTATGATGAACTATCTTATTTTCCTAAGTGTCTACAGGATTTGAAAATTTAATTTTAGAGACTCAAACAAACAAACAAACAAAAAAACCCTAAAACCCCAAAGCCTGTAAATCCACCATAAATGTATTCTAAACTATCAATTATCTGGTTTATGTAACCAGTTTGTGAAGTGGGTTTTAGTTAAAGCAGTATGATTTGACAATTTTCCCAATGAAATTAGTAGAAAATTTCCCCAAATACAAAGAACTAATTCATCTTTCACTGACAGTCATGTTAGTGTCCATTACATTAGACTGACTTTTTAACTAGTAAATAATAGGTATGAATAGAATGGAGTTTAAGTTTATATAGAGGTAGGCAAAAATTTATTTACTCATAGTGTCAGATTTTTATTCTCTTTCATATCCTTTCATGTAAGGATAAGGACTGAAACTATCTACGGCTGCTGTTAAAAGAATAGCTGACTATTTTCAGAGTTTGTTTTTCACTTCTATTTTTAAATATAAAGTTTCAGAACCAATAGAAAAAAAAATGCTTGTGATTTGTGTCAGTGATTAATTCTGCAGAAATTTTTCAGGAAATAGGAAACACGGTATAATAAAGCTACTTTGAAACATCGCACCAAAATTTGCCACAATGTAGTTAGCGCTGACTACAAACACTCATGATATACCATATTTATACCAGGTACAACGGTGGTAGAGCGTTCATATCCAGTTCCTTACAACCATACAATGTCTTTCCTTTTGCTTGATATGTTTTTTTACACTGAAACAATTTAAAACAGCCCATTGAAG
Source organism: Corapipo altera (assembly GCF_003945725.1). Taxonomy (NCBI): domain Eukaryota; kingdom Metazoa; phylum Chordata; class Aves; order Passeriformes; family Pipridae; genus Corapipo; species Corapipo altera. Next base: position 18,200,453 of record NW_020884875.1, on the reverse strand, counting down.
GGATACATGTCTAAAAATTTACCTGTATAAAAACATCTTCAAAACACTTCAAAGCCATCTTTTTCATTCTGTTGAGACCATACAACAAAGTCAATAATACAGATTTTATTTAATAATGGATGTGAGGTAGAGAGATAGAAAGAAACAGAAAAGAAAAGATAGAGGAGAGAGAAAGAGAGGGTGAAAGAGAGAGAAAGGGAAAGAGAGAGAGGAAAAGAGAGGCAGAGAGAAAGAGAGAGAGAGAAAGAGAGAGAGGAAGGGAGAGAGAGAGAAAGAGGCAGACAGAGAAAGGAGAGAGGATGAGAGATCAAGTAGAAGATCATCACTGCCTGTGGATCCCGCAGCATTCCAGTCATTCTTTGCCCTGGTGTTCTGGGGTGTGGGTCCCAAAGTTGCTAAAAACTTTTTGCTATTTATACATTTTAGCAAACAAAGGAAGTAATGCACTTTGACCACACGGTTCTCTTATTCTGTTGGTTAAATGATTCCCTCACTTCTAATGCTATTCATCCACATACTCAGTCTTTTTTTTCTGTTGAGTCAGTGGGTTTCTTGGGTCAGTGGGTTGTGAGTTTGTGGTCACAATCTCCCCCTACCAGAATTATCTTTTGCCCAGTTGGAGCTGATTTCAGCACAGTTGCTGAGTAGACTTTCCCTGTTGCCCATAAATTCTGTAATTTTTGTGTTCATTGTCAGTAATACATTTTTCTCCCCCAGCTTTGTTAACCTCCTTCTCAGTCTGAGACAACACTTGGACAACAGTACCTCCCTTATCTTATCTCAAAGTTCTGATGGGTTGGCTTAACTTAAATTCCAGGTATCCACAAAGGCATATTTGGTGGGCTTCGATCGTCACTGGTGAATGCCATGTGCCCCTTAACTTGGGGTGATCTTTCTTTGACCGGCGATATGCATATGAGCAGTTGCTTCTTTATACATTTTGCCACAGTGGTAATTTTTTTCTGGATACATCACCCAGGATGTGCTAGCTGGATCTTGCCTCCACCAGGTCTGGAGCTAGCACCATCTTGCTGTTATTCTGTGTTTACCTCACAACAATGTCTTTCTGTGGTCTTAACAGTGTTCCTTAGACTGTCAATTTTCATTCAAAAAGTTATTTTATAACTCCTTTCTGAATTTACCCTCAGTTGCTAAAAGACATTCAAATAAGCAATCATGTCTTGGAGCAATTCAATAAATACAACCAGCTTTTAATAGTGTGTAGATACATATGTTAGTTTCTTGGATATCTATTTCTTTCCCTAAAATATTTTTCTTTGAATACTTTATAGAGACTGTGCATCATCAAGAAAAATAAACATAAACTTTTAAAATACTATTTTCTCTGGGAGTAATTTGATATTGACTTTATCTATATGCCTTTGCTGTGTAAAAAAAAAAAAAAAGAAATCTTGTTTACCCTAACTTCATCAGAACTAATAATCAAAACACGTGAAAACACTGAGAATTTATAGGCAGACTTGGCAGCAAATTTTTATTTACTCATATTGTATAATATAGTTAGAAATTAGAGCTCTTTGTCAATAAATATGTTAATTTTAATAAAAATATTTATTTACTCATTCAGAAATAGATAATTATTATTATAGAAATTTCTTATAAAGGTTTTTTATTTGTAATATATTTTAATTACACTTTTTACTCTGAATCATGAGTACCTGGATATTCAGAGAACTCTTTGCTGAACTGCAATGATTTCAAAATTAGGATTAATTTCAGATATTTTTTCATATTATTGCCTCCTCACGGTCCTTTGTTACACCATTTCTTTGTATTTTATACAATAGATAAATGCTTTTGTGACAGGTTTATGAACAGAAACATAAATTCTGTATAACATTTGAAAACCTAAAGAACCTGGGAATTTCTCAGTTGCATATGGGAGGAGTTGTAAATGTTCTGTCAAACTAGATAGTGTTAAATTCCTGGGAGTTATGGGAAAGAGATTTTTCAAATTGCTTTAAAATCTGTACCTGAATTAGAGGTTCAGTTTATATATTTCATGCAGTGATTGCCTATAGGTATGCACTGTAAAACCCCAGTCCTGAAATTTAACTGAGAGTATTGCTTTTATATTTAAGACTCCAAGAGTTCGCCCACCAAACTTTTGCAGAGCCTTTGGTGCTTAATACCTTGAGACAGCCTGAAAAGAGAAATGCTCCACACATTTTCCCAGGAGAGACTTTTAATTTTATGAGGAAATAAGGATTTTGGCAGAGGATTAAAAAGGCAACAAGGTAAAACATTCTACAAAGCACCCATCCACCACACACCAACCCACAGAAAAAAACTTAGCAGAATCCAACCCACTCATTTTAAGTTACCCAAAAGATATTAAGAAAAGAGTAAAAAAAAGAAAGAGAGATTAAAAGAGTAAAGAAAGAAAGAGATTAAGAGAAGAAAAAGGAATTAATAGCACCGCCAAAGAATCCTATAGTGATCCGGCTCCACGAGGCAGAGAGCAGGTCCTGAGAGAAAAGGCAAGATGGAACCCGTGTGCTTCTGTATTTGTGTACTTTGGCTCTGCGGCCTTCCTTCACTGACCACTCAATGCCTCTCAGGCTGGAGGGAGGGGTGGTGTAGCCAGTTGAAGGGTGAGTTAGGGATTCCATGGCGAGTGGTGTGAGCAGGCTACCAGGCGGCTCTTTTGATGTACAGCTGCTCCCTGTGAGCTCTGAGGCTACCATAAGGCTGTACGACATGAGTTCTGGGAATTTCCACACACACAGCAGTTGGTTCTGACCCAATAATAAGATACCACTTTTACTCATCCAGTGTCAAACACGCATTTGCCTTTGTGTTTGACAACTGCATCCTAAGTTCTGTATTAATTTCACTGGACTGAGAATCAGAGAATACTGCAATAAGGAAATGTTGAGGCAGAACATGGGCAACAAATACTCCATCTTTGTCAACTACCCCAGTGCAACTGAAATTAATTTATTACAACTGTGAATGTCATCCGAGGTTTTGGTTTCAACCAGTGTTAACTGACATTGAAGTGGGACCCAGCTAATTACTATGCATTTGAATTTCAAGAATATTGTCTGCTCTTTTAATGTCTCTTTTTTACTATGTTTACTTATCCTTTTTTGTTACTATTTTGGAGTGGGCTGTGGAGGGGAGAAATTATCTTTTTCCCTCCTATCAATTTACATCATAATTAAACTGGTTCAGGATTTTATTATTTTCATTTTTCAAGGCCATCAGAACACTTGCATCTCTTGTAAATTTTTATTGTAATGGAAAAAACTTTCCACAGGTTTTTCACGACTGAAAAACATGTCCAATGTGTCTCCCCCCTTACTAATCCATGTAAACCACAATTATTCCCTAATATGTATATGATTTTAATTTTTTTAAGTTACTGTTAGTCATTTTATTTCTTTTTGGAGCCTACCTCCTTCCACATCAATCCACTAAAAATTGCTTAGAAAGAAGGTGAATAATGATGAAAAAACCTCATGTTTCTAGCTCTGACACACAAGAAACTTAACATTTGGTGATTTGGGTTGGGTTCTTGCCTTTTGCTTGCTTTATCTTTTGAGAACTAAAAACTCTGTAATTTGTTTTTCATATGAGCTTCCAATCTATTTTGGAGTCAAAGAATATGCTGCTTCTACCAATTCAGAATTTTGTTGATTTCCAGACTGAACATGCACATTAGATATTTGCTGTTTTTCCAGCTGTTGTGTTGTACTATTCTTATGTATGCACTATATACACTAAGATTAAAACAATTGTTTGCACCTTGTTCAAATGGTTTGCATTTTAAGTATTCTGTGAAGAAAGATTTTCTTTACAAAACTTTTGTCAATGCTTGTATAGTGTTCAAGATTATCAGAGGAAGATTCATTAAACATGTTACAGAAAACAAATGTCAAAAAAAGCACAATAAATCTAGGAATTTGTCGTGGTGCTAGGACTCAGGAACAGAGGGGGTTCTCTGTGAAGATGGATGAGGGAGAGCAGTGGATATTGTCTACCTCAATTTCAGCAAGGCCTTTAACACTATCTCTCACAACATCCTCATAGGCAAACCCAGGAAGTGTGGACTGGATGAGTAGAAACTGAGTTGGATTAAGAACTGAGAGAACAATAGATCCCAGAGGGTTGTAATAAATGGCACAGAGTCTAGCTGGAGGCCCGTACTAGTGGTGTCCTGAAAGGTTTAACACTGGGCTCACTATTGTTTAACTTATTCATCAGTGACTTGGGCAAAGGGGCAGAGGCCTGCTCAGTGAAGTCACTGGTGATACAAAGCTGGGTGGAATGGCTGATACCCAGAGTGCTGTGCAGCCCTTCAGAAGGACCTCGACAGGATGGAAATGTAGAGAAGAACAGTCTGAAATTCAGCAAAGGCAAGTGCAGGGTCCTGCACCTGGAGAGGAATAACTCCAGGCACCAGCACAGGCTGGGGGCTGACCGGCTGGAGAGCAGCTCTGCAGAGAAGGGCCCGGGGATACTTGTGGACAAGAACCTGTCCAAGAGCCAGCAGTGAATCCTTGTGGCCAAGGAGGGTGTCAAGAGGTCAGACTCTTCTCAGGTTTGCCGAGCAATAGGACAAGAGGCAATGGGCAGAAACTGATGCACAGGAAGTTACACTTGACTATGAGGAAGAACTTCTTTACTGTGCTCTAGAACATATTGCCCAGAAAGGTTGTGGAGTCTCCTTCACTGGAGATATTCCAGAACTCTCTGAATGCAATCCTATGCAATGTGCTCTAGGATGACCCTACTTGAGCAGGGAGGTCGGACCAGATTATTGGTCCTTCCAACCTTCCCCATTCTCTGATTCTGTTATTTTGTGAGATAGGGTATCAGGGCAGAACCTGGACAGCCAGAGTTCATTCTATTTCCCCCAGCCAGAGAGTAGGGATAGAGTGAGGGGCATCCAGTGACAGCCCCAATCCAGGTTATCAGACACGTCCCCAGGGACTGGGATAGGTCAAGAGCAGTGGGACTCATGGCTGGACAGGGCAGGGCTGTGAGGATGAACATCCTATGGCATCAGTGGGGCAGGCACTAGTGGTCTCACAGGTACTACAAATATGGAATTCCATTCTTAAAAATAGCTAAACTAATAAATAAATAATAAAAAATGTAATAATGTTTTGCTTTTTGTATGACCATATAGTTATGATCCGTAAAAGACTTAAGTCCCAAACTGATCAAAGTTGAGGTACCAAGGTATCCCATGTATACCTTATATATACACCTTATATATACCATATAGATACATATATATATATATATACACACCTCATATACATGGATATGAGCCTTATAACTGTAAGAGTCCACTGATCAACAGCCACTGCATATGTAATATATTAGAATGAGCCACCTAAAACAAACTGGTGAATCTGACAGATAATTTTAAATGTAGTTTCAAAGTTTTTTCTTTTTTTAAGAAAAAAGAAGTAAACCCACAGTTATAAAGCAGCTTATATTTCTTCCTTAAAAGTAGTTTAATTTTCCAGAGCCTCATGGGTTCCTCAGTTAACTTAAAAACGTAAGACATATGCTTGGAAATAGCTTGGGAACTTTGCTAGCTACATAATGTACAGGAAATGTACAGAATGCATTAATTCCTCAGTTATTTGACATTTCAATATGCTTTAATTTATTTATTTTTGATCTATATTTTATTTTGTGATTTTTGGCACACTAAGTCTTAGAGTTCTTCCAAGTATATACTTGATTGACCTAAATTCTCTTTTTTTGGGTCATTTGCTGTTTCTGCACAACCTTGAAGACTAAAGGATAGGATGAAATAGAATAATCAAAGCATTATTAAAAATACTCCTGAGAATTTCATGTCTTTAATTTACAGACTGCAAATGTTACTGTGAAGAAGGGTTTGATACATTTGATTCTTGTTAGTTTGCATAACAGAACACAGAAATGACTTCATAGACAGAGCAAAAGTTAAGACTCTACAGTACTTTCTATTTAATTGAATTTAAAAAGGAGTTATAAGAAGTTTCTGCAGAAGTGTAACATTTTGAACAAAATTGAGAAAAAAAAAACAGCTAGATTCTTCGGTATTCTGTTTCTTTAATAAAAATGTCCTAGCAGTAAGAATGAGACCCATTAATATTTCAAGACTTTTAGAACTTCATGAAACATATAAAACCTGTCTAAAACATAATAAAGACCTTATATTTACATTGCAGAACATTCCAATATTTTTGTTCTTATAATCTTGCCTTATGATTGTCTCCATCAACAACACTACAGATTTTTAAACTAATCTAGAGTTTCAAGATCTAACAGAAAAGTGACCAAAGAAATCTTTTCCTAAGTTGAATCCTAAAAATCTGAATACTAGAAGGTAAATTATTTAATCAATTTTCACAGAAGAATTCAGTAGTAGAATGAACTCTACTTCCGGTATCCACCAAAAGCTAGGGTGTTTTAAAGCTGGGTTACAAAATCATCTCTTTAGTCATACTGACTAACCTTACATCACTATTTATTAGTAGATTTCCTACTTTCTGCAAAAGACTCTCAAATATTGCGTTATTTCATATTCATCAAGTCGCTTTCTATTCTGCAGAAGCTCTTCCATTTTTAAATAAACTCCATGATTCAAGAGGGAATGAAAAGTCAGCTTTACAGGTGATATTTCTGATTCTCCTTCATAGTTTGCTGGTCATTGTTGCTACTATACCCAAAGCAAGGTACTTTCAAGAGATTTGAATAGCAATCAGTGAAAGAGTACTTGAATAGTGGATACCACATGTAGGTTCCATTTATGTTATAGCTTCTTTTGAAATCACTATTCATAAATAAAGCACTTGAGTAGGGTTTAGGGGAAGAATTTTTGCATTCTGATACAATCTTTTATTTAAAAATATCTATTTTTCTTAAAAGCCTAATTTCAGAATTTTTTCTCTCTTGAAGTTTTACACTTTCTACCAACTCAGATCTTGTGTGACTTGCTAAGGAAGTCTGACTGGAGTAAAGGCTCACAGACTTCAGTTTTATAAACCCTCAAGTTTCTAAGCGACAAGAGTAGGTGGTATATTCTTGAAAGTAAAAAGGGAGGACAAGTGAGAAATAGACTGATTCACTATCTCATAAGTATTATTTCCATTCTCACAATACTCCTATATTTTGAAGAAGTCCCTGAGTGACCTTCAAGTACACATTCTATTCTCCCTCATTCCATGTGATACACTTGAAATCATGTTCCCTGAGGCAGTTGTTGACCAATGCTCCATTAAAAAAAAAAAAGAAAAAAACAACTCAAAAAAACAAAGAACAAAACAAAACAAAAAAACCCCAAACACCCAAAACTCCCTGACAACATAAAAATAAAAAACACAACAAAAGACATAATTGTATCAGCATTAATACACTTCTATAAGTGAAATGCTTGTCTGGTAAATTCCAGAAGTCATCAGTGCACCTCTAAGCCTATAGAGCACTGTCTCTCATTTTTATGTGATTCTCACCTGAAGAGATGTACAAAAATATTTTGCCGTTTTTAAAAAATGTGGTAAATGGGAAGAAGAAATTATGTTGAAATGAAAAGATATATTTTTTTTTCCGAATTAAGTTATCAATGAAATATTTGCTTGAAAATATCTTTGTCACAAAATGGTAAAAAATGAAAAATCACATAATATAAAAGTTAACTATCTCTACAGGGACTTAAATGGCTAGCAGAGAAACTGGAAGGTAATCTACATTTTGGGATCGACCTCAAGATTAGTCCAAACACCTGTGAACACAACACATATGTTAAGACAGATCAGCTATTTCACTAATACATATAAAACAAAAAAGGATGAAAAGGTGTATAATTTGGTTTAATTGCAAATAATGGTAAATAACCACAATATCTATTTTTGCGAGGTGTATGCATAGTGCTGACGATATGAAAAGCACTGATGAATTGTCAGGTGTTACACTAAACTTAACAACGAAGCCCAAGAAAAAGCCAAAACAAATGGGAAACTTTCCAAATTAGGTCAAATACAGCATAGTAGTGAGCCTAAGAAGTTTAAAACCAGTTATTACTCAGGTGCCATTTATCATGCATTCTGTTTTCATCCAGCACTGTAGATCTGACTGCTTTAGGTCCCATATACTATATGTCTGTGATAGCAGCACAGCTGATACCTTAACACACTGTTAAAATTGCTTTACTGTTTGTTGCTATAGTTTACTTTTGATCCCTAATGAAAGAGGCACATTTAGTGTTCTCTTGTGTTAGAGATGTTAAACTGAAACACTCTGCTTTAATTGCACAGACATGAGTGGTTAATGCTCAAGTTGAAAGTAAAATGACTCTCCTCATAAAGGTGAAATGCTTTGTGGGGAAGTTTTTCATAAATAATTAAAGTATAAACAATTGTAAGAGTAACTAATGGGAATTAGGGGACATGGCCTTACAAACACAGTAATATGTTTTGCGGAGCTAGGAAAAACTGGAGTAAGACTATGGAATAAGATGGTAAAATGCTCTCTTTTTTACCTGTTGGCTCTTTTAAATGTCTCATACTTTTGATATCTCATCTCAAAGTATATTTTAATGACCAGAATTTTGAGAATTTATTTGACATCAGTTTTTGTTGCATCAATAAGTAGAAAAATCAATTATATCTTATTAGTACTTGTTCATAATCTACCTTACTATATTTAAGTTAAAAATAGGGTTAAATAAACAACCAAGCCCCACTTGCTTGATCCTTTTATACCTTTGACTTCCAATGGAGATGGAAGTATTTAAAAAGTAGAATTTAACAGTTTGAATTAAGTGAACAGAGTTGTGGGATTTAATAAATGCTAAAGAAAGACATCTTCAATTTGTAAGACTACTCTAGATGTTCGAGACTTCCTTTTTTCAAATTAGATTTTAAGGAACTGTTACATACATGCTTCTCTGAGCTCCTGAGCCCTACATCGGCTTATTCATGGGGCTTTCTTTAAGAAGTAGGAGTAATAATAGTAATAATGAAACAAAGCTATTCCATGAGTTATTTTAATATTATTAAAACATAACATAATATTAAAGATAATAATGTATTCGATAAATAAATAAAACATTTAAATAAAAGAACAAGTGGGGAGATGAGAGAAAATACTTTTTCTATCCTGATAGCAACTGAGAACCATTTATACAGTCATACACCATTTATACAGAAGAATCTGACTGCCTAAAACATTTTGTCTGTATCTACATACTTCTCTGATATCAGATGCATACAAATATTTTTAAAATGGTAAAATTATATTGATGTACTTGATGGAACAAAATAAGGTTGTGGAGGGTTTTTTTTTCTTGGTGAGCCCAGACAAAGAGTTAATTTCTATTATAAACATAGGGTTGAGATTCTTTTAAACTTTCGTAATTGTTTTTAAATGGAATAGTAATTTTATATGTGCATGCTCTACTTGATTCACTGTTGTCTCCCAGCCTTTTACATGAGAAGAGCTTCAGTTCCATGTCAGCTTTTGAGCCAAATAATTGTGCAAGTCATTCACAGATGGTTGTTGATCATTCTGAGCACCTCACATACGACGATAAATATAATTATACCTGGGAGTATGTTTTGTGTGATATTTGAGGACAGGACATCAGAATTTAATGTTACACTAAAAACTGTCATAGCAAAAGGAAACTGTATATATAGAACCGAGACTATGCTGTTAATCACATTAATGTTTCAATAACACAATGCTATTCAAAATAAGCTCAGTAAAACAGAAAAATCTCACTAATAATGCAATTACCACTGTCATACAGAAACTTCATTAATTCTACCTCTGAAGTCTGGTATTGGGCTCACCTTTCCAGCAACTCTCCAAGCCCTAACACTAATAGTTCACATTTCATGTAGAAGGACAAGGAAGGAGGAATAAGATGACAGAATAAGAATGATGGTGTACATTCTGAGGTTTCTTCTCAGTCCCAGAAAAACAAATTTATTTCTTTGCATTTCCATGTTACAGTCTGCTTCCTTCTCATTTCTTCCCATCTGAAGCCTGGAAGGTGTATATTCATCTCCTCCCACAGGTGGGATATAAGGGGAGTTTCTGGTCACACTGGGCCAACCTGGGAGAATTAGGTCTTGTTCAGATACAACAATTTCAGAGCTGCATATCTCACAGGTTTGGCAATGGACATGAGATACTTATTATGAAAAACTAAAACAAGACAAGGGCCAAGGCCAGCCCAGCCAGGTCTTGAGTCCCTGCACTACCAGACTGGTACAAAACCTTAGACTTTTTATTAATGACATTAAAGACACATGCCTTTTGATATATTAAATGATCATTAACTGATTACTTTTGACACTATTGCAAACACTGTGGTAGTCTCATAGCTGTCACGTGTTCTAGGAAGTGCAGGAGTAAGCAGAAGCAAAACTAACTATTAGTTCTGAAAGGGGATTGTCGGATGTTTTCGTTAGGGATCTCATATACATTTTACCTTGTATGCCTAAAAATCTACTTGTAAATATAGCACAGATACTTTCCCTTCTTTCCTTTTACTGTTATATTCTATGTTTGACACTGCAAGCTAGGTGAGTAAAAAGATAAACTGTAGTGCTTATTTGAGTCATTGCTTTCAGGTCCCTGGTCTGCAGTACGAAAAGCTTTTGCTGCGCTTTTTCTGATTTGATTGAATTTTTGGTATTTTGGTATTTTCTGATATTTTCAAAAGAGAAAACTCACTGCTGACTTCCAGCTAACATTTTCCTTCAAGTGGCATATGCTTACACAGAAAGGGATGTCTTAGCAATACCAAATTTCTTTATCAATCATTATTCTATTATGTCTTGATAAGTACTTTGAGAAGAAAAATCTACATGGATTAAAACCAAAAGTTCTACTGGAAAATGGAAGCTAATAAGTCCACTGTGGCTGGCTGCAGAGGAGAATTGGAATCACAAAAAGTAAAGATCACAGGTTAAGATAAGAACAAGTTATTGGAAAGAGATAAGTAAAATGAACAGTAACGGCAACAATATTAATAACAGAAGTGCGCAAAAGAAAGACTGTTATTCACATGCAAAATACTCACTGTGGAACCTGACCTACAGTCATGAGCTGGCATGCTACACGACCCAACAGAGACCCCTCATCTGTTCCTGTAAAATGACATGTGGTGGTACAGAATAACCTCTGTCCCAGACATGCCTACTCCCAGCTAATGCAAAAATTATCCCTGTCCTGGCTGAAACCAGGACATCTTAAAAATAGGGCTTGAAAAATAACCCAATGGGAACATTAAAACTTAATATTTCATTGACTAAAGTTTGAATGACTACATTCTCCTACTTAACAGCAAAAGCATTGTGAATTCAGTTCCTCAAAAATGGTGTCCTGCTACATTGAGTAGGAGGAAAATTAAATTCTACCCTATATGAAAATAATGTTGATGTAGGCACCTGTATTGAGGTATGGTGGTCCAAAACGACCGCATGTCTAAATGTGGTCTAATAACTGCTGATTAAAGAGTGAACTCCTGCACTCCAACTGATGCCTCCTCAGTTGACCCTAGTTGGCCCTAATTGCTTTTTAGGTGCATGTCTGGCCCCTGCTCAGGTCACTGCCTACCATTGCCATGCCCCACTGCTGCTCCCTGCCACCTCCAGCCCAAGTGTGCACCCCTGCAGGACTCTGTCTTACCAGTATAAAATTGAGGAAATTAAACATCACTGTGGTGACTGTATTTGGAATACTGTCAAATCAGGACAGTGTAAGCTTTAAAACCGTTTCAGTGGACTACTACATTAACTTGGTTCTAATAGTTTGTTCTTATATGGTATCAGGCCTGATAACTACAGCAATGAGTCCTTAACAATCATGTTGTACATCATCTAGTGCACAACAGCATATATCTGAGACCATTTTGTTTACTATGCAAGACATCAAGGCTTAGGCTACCTTATGCTGCAAGATGTCTAAGATGTCTGAAGATGTAACTTTACAAGGTGGCAGTAGGTATCTTATCCTTTTTCTCTACTGTCTTTTTTATCAATGTATTGGGTTTGGCTGAGATGAAGCTCATTTCCCCACAGCTGCCCTCACAGTGCTGTGCTTTACCTTGGTAGCTAGAAACGGGTTGATAACACACCGGTGTTTTGGTGACTGCTGGGCAGCACTGGCACAGCACCAACACTGTAACATCCCTCTCTCCAGTCGAGGGCAAGATCCTGGGAGGGAACATGAATAGGTCAGCTGACCTGAACTAACCAAAGGGACATTCCATACCATATTATGTCAGCTCAGATATGAAAGCTAAGGAAAAGAGGAGAAAGGGGGAGGGTGACATTTGTTGTCTACAATGCTTACCTTCGGAGAAATCGCTACACATGCTGAAATCCCTGCTTCCTGGGAAGTAGCTGGACACTGCTTGTTAATGTAAAATAGAGAATAAACCCTGTTATTTTCCTCTTCACTTGTACAAGTGCAAACTTTCCCTTTTGCTTTGGTAAACTGCCTGGTCTCAACCTATGTGTCATTTTCCATCTTACTGTCTCTCTCTTGTCTGGCTGGGAAGGGGAGTGATAGAGTGGCTTGGTGGGCACCTGGTGTCCAGCCAATGTCAACCCATTAGGGTCTTTTTGCTGGTCATTTTTTCCTTAGAGAAAAAAACATTTGTTCTCCTTTCTGCTCTTCTGTGGTTATATTTTTTTTAATGACCTGGAATTAATCATCAGTGAATTGTTAATGATCAACAGTATTCAGAATATGCCCATACTTTCATGGTCTTTGCTATTTTATTCCATTTAAACTATATATCATAGAATAATAGAATCACAGAGACACAAAATATTTTGGGTTGGGTTGGTAACATTCCTGCCATGTGCAGGGATCTCTTTCACTAGGTTGAGTTGCTCATAGCCTGTCCAACCTAGTCTTGAACATCTCCAGTGGCGGAGCATCCACAGATTTTCAGACCAATTGTTCCAATGTCTCACCTCTCTTACTGTAGATATTTCCATTTTAGAGTCCAATCTAAATCTACCCTCTTTAAATTTGAAACCAGGACCCCTTGTTCTGTTGCTAAAGGCCCTGGTAAAAAATATCTCTCTGTCTACTCTATAAGCCCTCTTTATGTATTGAAAGGCTGCAATAAGGTCTCCCTGGAGCCTTCTCTTCTCGGAGAGGAACAGCCTCAACCTTCACAGCATTTCTTCACAGTAGAGGTGTTCCAACCCTCTCACCATTTTTCTGGCCCTCCTCTGGACCCAGTATGACAGATCAGTGTCTTTCCTGCACTGGGAACCCGAGAGCTGTATGCAGCATTCTAGATGTAGAATGGAATATGGGGGGAGAATCACTTCCCTTGACCCAACGGCCATGCTCCCTGCACAATTATCACAGGGCACAGTTAATATCATAACTGTGGCCTGCTACTAGCAATTATAGTTATTACTGTGCCACTGGGAAAAAAAAAAGTTAAACAGTTCTCCTATATCAGTGTACCTAAGACTGGGTTCAATACAGGTAGTAGTAAAGCCTGTTTCATGATGCTTTTAACTTTATGGGTGCAACAGGTCTTAATTTTTACTTCATGAGTCATTGTCAGCTAGTACTCCTTATTCAGACATCAGCTTTACTTGTAGAATGCATATGACATGTTGTTTCAGACAGCAAGCATTCTCAGTACCCAGGGTAAGCAAATTACTGGGCTGCATTTATTAATGTCTTGTAGCTGGTGTGGTAACAGGAGCTGTGTGGTTTTAATATGAGATATAACGAAATAGGTAAGCAGTTCTCAAACTCAGAAGTTTTCCACCTCTTTTCTGCACAACACTGAAGCACCCCGTGGAGATGTGTAGACTAAGGACAGGAAAAAATTGATCGAGATGGATTACTAGGCAATGAGAACTAACAGAAAACAAAAGAAGGAGAAATGTTATGAGAGAGCACAGTTCTAAGACTGTTTGCAAGATCAGAGTCTCAGAAAGAAAAGTTAAGTTTGAATTTTAAACAGAGCAAGGTTAAAGGCAGAATTCAGAAAAGATGACACCATCAGAATGATGCCCTGATAGTTTGTGTAGGCAAAGCAGAACTAGAAGTGTCGTGAAAGACAGATGTTGTCTCTGTTAGGCTGGTTCATGGTAAGGTATCTCAGAGAACTAACTTTATGTTACTTTGTAAGTATAGTATCAAGCAAGTCTTACTAAGAGAACCCCACTTACTGTGAAATTCAGGTCTTTTTAGAAACTATGGTTAATATTTACATGATCTGAAGGCCTAATGTAACCAGCTACTATTGAGTAGGAGACTGTATGGTGTTTATACCTAAAGATAGCAAAACAGGTAAAGAAGGCAATACAGAAAAAGGGAAAATTGCAAGCAATGGGATTAGCAAAGGTCAGGGCAGTAAAATTAGCCATTGGCAGGCAGTACTTTATGTCTCTGACATTAGAAGTCCTTTATGTTATTCCCAGAGCCTGCTGCTGGAATATTGAGAGATCTCATGTAAGACTTTTATTCTCAATAAGAATAGCACTCTCCATTCAAAGGCAAGGAAAAATGTTAAAGATCTTTGTCAAATGCAATTATTTGACACATCTTCTTCCTAAAAACTACCCACAGAGAAACGATGGGTGGGGCAAAGAGGAAGTCATAGTGACATTCTGTCCTTTGATAGGTTTTAAATGTTCCATTTCTAACTATAGACAGCTGGCTGATTAGGAGATATGATTTGAAACTTGGTTTTGACAGATATACGTGGATACATAAGGGCAATAAAGCAGGCCTAGCACTCTTTAAGCACTAGTTGTTTTCATTTTATGACGCAAAGCAAGTAATTGTTCAAGAAAATTATCTTAGTAGTACAGTTAAAGTACAGCTTACTTTTTCTAATAAACAATCTTTTACAAGAAAGGGCAGGGTAACTCATTATTCTTGAAAGAAGGGATATCCAAGAGAGAACAACTCATTTAAATTACAGTTTTCAGCCCTCATGCTGCATTTTTTTCCCTTTTTCAACACATTCTATTAATCTTCAATGCTCATAAACTGTAGAAAAGAGAGACATTGACTGAAAAAGATAAATAATAAGCTCTAGGATAAGCCAAAAAATGTGTTAAGCAGCCTCATGTGGTTGACTTATGAGAGATGGAGGAAAAGAGCTGATTAAAAATACAAGATAGCCTGAAACAGTTTATTTCAAAGATGATCATGCCAATGACCTCTGTCTGTACTAGTCTTAATGCAGCCTTTTCTGTATTTTTGGAAAACCAAAACCAGATAACATGTGAAAATTCATCTACAAAATAAAGTGCAGAGCATGTTGTATATGTTCATTCACCATGCTTCATCATGTTAAATGTTTTAGTACCATGACCAAGTAGGGAAAAACAAAACCAACAATACAACTATTAATCAGGTTTTTATGTTTTGCTGAGATAATTTGGGATAATTTTGCTCTTGAAACACTGATGTGACCAACAGCATATTCTTGGTACCATGTATACAATTTGTTCTCTTTTGTCAAAACAAGGTTCTTAATGTAAGAATTTAACTTCTTTATCACAGAAAAAAAAATATGGCATTCAAACCAATCATTTTTATTAGTAAATCAGACTTACTCTTGGTTGAAAAATACTCCTGAAATTATGTCCTTCTGTGTGTAATTCATCAACTCATGCATCAGTTTTAAAATTATTTTAAAACTTCTACAAGACCGCTATCAGTTTGAGGACTTTGCAGCTTTCCTGTTTCCTCCTGAGCAGAATGAGGCAATGTCCTACAGGTGAGTTGGGTAGAAAATTAGAGACTAATCTCACACAAATAAAGAGCAAGGCTCAAAATGCTATTCAATTTGTAGATTAGAGGAAAAAAAGTCTGCACAGCCATTTAAAACTGCAGAGCAATTCTTTTAATTAAGCATATATAACGGATTAGTCTGTGGACTTCCCAGTCACAGAAAAGTTTTCATCTGTTCCTCCTTCTTGGCAACTGTAGATTATTAACACTGTCTGCTGAGCATTGATGGTTGCTGATAACTGGAATGTGTTGTTCACCAACTGTGGGTTGTACCCGTGCTTGGAAATAATGTGTTCTCAAAACAGCACGGTATGAACACAGCAGGTACAAAGTAAAAGCAATAATAAAAAATTGAACAGACCTTAAGTGATATGATTATTACTGCGGTCTAGTTTTCATTTGCCCTTTGGAAAACCTGTTTCTTTGTTAAAAAGTGTTGATGGCTGTATTAGCCTCATATTTTCTCTCCTGGCAGCAGAATTCAAGAACATGATGGAGGAGAGAGGAAGTATTCTAGGAATTTAAAGGTTTCAGGTGATTTTTAGTTCCAGATGGTTGAACAAAAGAAAAATAAAAACCCTTTTAAGCTACAGAAATACATCAGAAAATATCTATCTAATTTGATAATGATATTGCATCCTTAAAAGTACTGATAGGACCTCTATAATGGAGAAGTACTTCTAGCAAACTAATAAGGAAGCACACTTTTGATTTTACTCACATCAAAATGTTCATTACAGGAATAATCTTGCAATAAAGTTTTAGATCAAAAAGAAACCACTAAGTTACTTTAGGGAAACAAGAATAGCTGACTCCATTCCAAGAAAGGAGAGAAGTAGATTAACCACTCTCTTGGCTGAGATGTACACGGGGTAGCGCAAGAGCCATGTGGGGAAAAAGAACCAACAGGATTCCATGAAATTCAGAAAGGAAGAGGCCAAACTTTATACTGGTAAGACAGAGTCCTGCAGGGGTGCACACTTGGGCTGGAGGTGGCAGGGAGCAGCAGTGGGGCATGGCAATGGTAGGCAGTGACCTGAGCAGGGGCCAGACATGCACCTAAAAAGCAATTAGGGCCAACTAGGGTCAACTGAGGAGGCATCAGTTGGAGTGCAGGAGTTCACTCTTTAATCAGCAGTTATTAGACCACATTTAGACATGCGGTCGTTTTGGACCACCATACATTAGTAGATGTATATAGCTATATACATCTATATATAGCGAAATACACATATATTTAGGAGTAACAATAAGCACAGTAATTTGGCCAGGGGTTTGGTTTGTTTGCTTTTGAAGACTATCTATATCAGCACATTGTTACTTCTTTATATTCTAAGTCCCTCTCAGTACCACAATGGTTTTTTTTTTTTACTCTCTGGATGGACCATAAAATACAGGATTTAATTTTGAATGCCCATTTTTTTAATATAGTGAACCAGGGATTCACCTTTTCCTAAAAACATCTGGGAACTTATTTCAAGGGACATTATATATTACCCTGAGACATATTACAAAGTCCAAGAGGTAGACTTTCAAAAACCAAAAATACAAGACATTTTGTACAGGTCTTTATTGCAGTGAACCTGAACTGTAGTGGGATGCAATTTGTCGTGAATAAAATTATGGAATCATAGAAGGCTTTGGGTGGAAGGGACCTTTAAAGGTCATGTAGTCCACTCCCTTACTCCAGTGTACAGAGTTTATATATTCAAGTAGATATGGTTGCTCAGAACCCTGTCCAGCCTCACCTGGAATGTTTCTAGAGATAGAGCATCAACCTCTTTCTGTGGGAAACCTGTTTCAGTGCACCACCATCCTCATCGTAAAATTTTTTTCTTATCTAGAAAAATCCTATCTTTTCTTATATTTAGCCTGAATCTACCCTATTTTAGTTCAAAACCATTACCTTTTCTACTGTGGCTTCAGTGGTTCTGACTTTGCCCTTTGCCTCATTTCCCTCAGGACTGCAACCTCCACCAGGACATAATCACTGCAGCCTATGATGTCTCAAATCTTGACATCTCTGATTAGCTCACTTGCATAGTTATCAGCAGATAGTAATTTCTATTCACAAAAAAAAAAGTGATTCAAACTTAGTGAACTGTGAGAAGGATCCACCTGAATAGATGTGGAATTTGTATTATTACAGAGAAGAGAGTAGTACAGAAAGAGAAACAGATAAACTATGATAAAGATGTGACTCTCAGGTTTTTTAAGTCCTGTTTTACATAATATACCTTAAAATTATAGTTAGTACCATATACCTTAAAATTATAGTTAGTATAAGCATTATTCCATGTCTAAAGAACTAGTAGAAAAGTTATGACCGATTATGTTCCTCTTTTGTTTATGTCAGGATTTTGATGGAGATTTGGGATAAACAACTTTTCCTATGCTCATAAGTATTCACAATAAGCATTAAAAATCTGTATTTCTCTTGTGATTATGAGACATTTAAGAATGCAGAGACAGTCTAAGGCTCATTTTTCTCTCTTGGAATTTACATGATTATCGCTGGATATCCTAATCCATGTAAAATACATAATTTTTCCCATCACTTCACAATTCAGAGCTGACAAGATCCTGATTATGGAAGAGTAGCTCACTAAGTCACTGTAAGAAATGTCCAGTTATTTGTAGAAACCAAATGCCAAACACACACAACTGAATGAAACTAAAACAAAGAACCATTTGTCTTTTCCAAATCATTCACACACATCTGTCTGACTTCTGGGATATGACACTAGATAACCATAAAAGTAAAGCAAGGTTTGTCACAGAGTGACATGATTTTCAGTAGTATGGAAAATTTTAGTGACCTACTGATCCTGATCTAATTTTCTTTTTTTTTTTTAAATACTTTTCAAATAATAATTTAATGTTATTCTAAAGTCTATGTCATTAGATAACTAAATATCTTTCTCAGGGGTTTTGATCTGCAGGGGTTTTTTTCCTCTTAAGATAAAGATATTTGAAATGACAAATCTGCTTAGACATCTCTTTCCTCCCACACCTTTTTATTTTGTGCTCAAATAAAAATGATGCAAAAAGGGAGAGGTTAGTAGAAAAGCCATCACTACAGTGTGAGAATTTTCCTGAATTCATGGGTAAAACTACTAGGGAATCCTTTTTTAGTCTGTGTTAATAAAAGTTATTTATTGTCTTTACCACATCTTTTAAAACCCAATTCTCTTCTCCACTAATACAGGTTTTCTTTACAGAATGCAGCACTGACATTCACAAATTCAATTCTCCCTCCTTTCCCATATGGCTCTTCAAAAACGTATTTTTCAATGACCACAATCAAAGAGTAGCAAAATTATATTAAACACAGAAAGATGACATGGTTTGCCCCTTGATCTGTGAAATAATGAGCAACAAAAGATGTTAATGTTTCATCATTTATGTTTAAAACTGTCATAAGCAAAATTGCAGAGTAAGTGTGATGTGGAATATTCCTTCTCTGACAAACAGATGGACTGGGTAATCAAAATTGTCATTTTTTTTAATTGCAAACCTTTTTTTTTTTTTACGACTCTTTGTTTTAGTTATTCTCGCAGCTGTTAACAGCTGATTCAAAGCTCTTACAAATCCTAAACACCAGTTTAGCCAAATGGTAGACCTTAAGACAGTATTTGTTTTTCAATTCCAGCATAAAATAGTAGACGTTTTTTCCTTTGGACTGTTACAGGATGAGGATGGTCACCTCACAAACAGGGACAGAGACAAGGCAGAGGTGTTTAAAGCTTTCTTTCCCTCTGTCTTCAACACGGATCATGAACGAAGGGGGTCTCAGTTCCCTGAGCTGGAGGACCATGATTTCAAGAATGGTCAACTCCCAGTCGACCCAGAAATTGCATGAGTTCCCTACAGATCTATGGGGTCTGATGATATTCACCTCAGGATCATCAAAGAGCTGGCATTTGTCATCACAAGACCTATTTGATGATTTTTGAGAGATCTTGGGAATCTGGAGAGGTCCCAGCTGACTGGAAGCATGTTAACGTTGTCCCAGTTTTCAAGAATGGTAGGAAGGAGGACCCCAGAAACTACAGACCTATAAGTCTCCCTTCAGTGTCCAGTAAAGTTATGGAGAAGATTATTCTGAGAGGTATTGAAAAACACCTGGAAGACAATGCAGTCATTAACCACAGCCAGCACAGCTTCATGAGCGAAAAGTCTGCTTATCAGACCTGATTTGCTGTTATGACAAGGTAACTCACTTAGCTGATCAAGGGAAACCAGTTGATGTAATCTTTTTGAATTTCAGTAAAGGTTTTGATACTATTTCTCACAAGATCCTTCTGGACAAAATATCCAGCACACAGTTGGATAAACACATCATGTGGTGGCTGAGCAACTGGCTCACAGGTGGAGCCTGAAGGGTAATAATGAATGGGGTGACATCAGACTGATGACCTGTCACTGATGGGGCTCCATCTTGGTCCCTGTGCTCTTCAGTGTCTTCATAAATGACTTGGAAATAGCACTGGAAGGCATACTAAGCCAGTTTGCAGATGACATAATACTCAGATGCTGCTGACTCCCTCAAAGTCGACAAATTAGAGTACTGGGCAATCATCAACCATGTGAAATTCAACAAGGGATTCTGCACCTGGAATGGGACAACCCTGGATATCTGTATCGACTGGGGAATGAGATGCTGGAAAGTATGACCACAGAAAGGGACCTGCGGGTCCTGGTCAATGACAAGTTGAATATGAGTGAGTAGTGTCCTAGGAGGGCCAACCATAATCCTGGGGGCATCAGGCAAAGTATCACCAGCCGGTCGAGGGAGGGGATTGTCCCACTCTGCTCTGCACTGGGGCGGCCTCACCTTGAATGTTGTGTGCAGTTTTGGGTACTACAGTATAAGAAAGATATTAAGCTATTGGAGAGGATCCATAGGAGGGCAACAAAGATGGTAAAGGGCTTTGAGGGGAAGCTGTATAAGGAGTGGCTGAGGTCATTTGGTCTGTTCAACCTGGAGGAGACTGAGGGTAGACCTTATTGCAGTCTACAGCTTCCTTGTGAATGTTAGAGGAGGGGTAGACACTGATCTCTTCTCTATGGTGACCAAGTGAACCCAAGGGAGTGGGCTGAAGTTGTGTCAGGGGAGGTTTAGGTTGGATATTAGAAAAAGAGTCTTCCCCCAGAGGGTGGTTGGATGCTGGAACAGGCTCCCCAGGGGAGTGGTCACAGCACCAAGACTGACAGAGTTCAAGAAGAATTTGAACAATGCTTTCAGACACATGGTATAACTCTTGGGGATGGTCCTGTGCAGGTCCGTGAGCTGGACTCGATGATCTTTTTGGGTCCCTTCCAACTTGGCATATTCTGTGATTCTGTGATTCTTCTACTACTTCTTTCCTTACCCTCAATATTTACACTTCAAGAAAAAGCCACAGAACTGGCATATTCAGGTATACATGAAAATGTGTTTCAACTCAGACCCCTTCTTTTCCAACTTGCATAATTTCAATGAACACTAAAATTTCAATTACAGGTTTAAGTAACTTATTCTCCATGAGTAATCTGAATAGTAACCATAATCATATTTGTAATGCCTTTAAAATTAATAATGGATTTTGCTTAAAATATCTTTATTTATGAGATGGTAAGAAATAATTACCTTTTACTTCTTTTAAATGGTTTCATAATTAATATTTTTAATTTTAAAATTGAACTAAACTCATCAATATAAATGTAACATGGGATTAAGTTATGCTCGGTACAGTAGGAAAAAAAATCATATTCATGGTTCTAGAAGTTATTAAGATTTTCTGAGTCACTAAAGCGAATAAGATTTTTTGTTGTTCATACTGTTCCTACTGTTCCATGGTTTTGTAGAATACAAAACCTTTTTGGAAAATGGAAAAAACAAACAAACAAAAAACCCCAAACAAACAAAAAACCAAACAAACAAAAAAAATAACCACAAGAAACGAAAAATCCCAATCTTACAAAGGCACAACAGCAAAATGTAAAACAGAAACAAGGAAATTTATGTTTAGTTCCAAAAACATGGAAGTTAATGCTTTTTAAGTGAACTAAACTTTAGCCATAATTTCAATGAAAAAGACTTTATTAGAACTCAGGTAAATCTATAAAGGTAATAATCAAGAGAGTAAGTAGTTATTTTATGCTGATTACTGTACATCAAGAAAGCTCAGTGAAATATATATTATCAGGTTATGACCTTGGATTTAAACTTCTGAAATATTTAGACTCATTTGTTACTCCACTGGTGTGAAAAACAGCTATTCAGGTGTTGGAAAACAACAACGACAACAAGAGAATTATTTTCAAGACAGACCAGTGATGACTTTTAAACATACTGCAAATAGTAGTACAAATTCTGTTATCCATAGCAGACAATGCTTCCATTTAGCAGTAACACACGATTTTTCAGAACCTACTGTAGTTCATAATTAAGGTACAAAATTTTACAAGTATAACCATTTCACACAAGGATTTATAACTCCAATTTCTCTGACAGAAAATAAATTTTCTTCATTTCTAAAGTGTTCAGTATCTCCAATTCTGTATTAAAAATAAAGAAACAAGTAAACCCAAAAGAAAGAAAATTAAAAAGAAACAAACATCTCGATGCACTGAAAGTAACTGAACGATCATATGCAAGAGTATGTACTATAACATGACCATAAAGGTAAAAAAAGCTCGGGGAAATGCTTGTATCTTGTTATATACTAGGAAAAAAAAAAAGCTGGCATAATTATCTTACTCTTAGAACTCAAAAAAGAATTTTACCAAATATCTTCTCTGTGTGAGTCGAAAAAAATTATATCTTCATTGTGAAGTGTTTTGATTTTTTGAACAAACACAACCTCATAAAGAATGTATCCATGCAAATGACATTTTGTTGTAGTCACTTGCAAGTGTAATGCTGAGCATATATGATGGATCCTCTAACATAGCTTTTTGTGGTTTTGTATTGATTGATTAGATACTTAGCCAAAAGGAATTAAATGCACAGACATGTCTTGAAAAACTTTAAATATACTTCCCTAAGAGAAATTAAACTCCCTGCTTTTACTTCACTGGGACTTGACATCAGTTACAATTATAGAGACCTTTTGTAGTAACAGTCAAAAACCTCACAAGATTGGACTCTAAAGGAGCATTCAAAATAACAGAATAGTCATTCATATGTAGGCTCCTCATGTTTCTTTTCTTAATAAGGTATATTATATTCTAAAGGTGGATCTCTTCACCTGCTTTTAAATTGTTGTAGGTCCATTCAATCCCTAGGAGTTGTGTGATGAACTTCAAAGCTATTAATTTTAAATCAAGAATGAATTTCTTCCCAAAAGGTTCACGCTTTATCATAGATTTAGATGAGTAATATCTGGTTGAAATTTTTCAGCTTTATAGCAGAAAGTCACTACAACAATTCTATTTGAGTAGAAATTAATTCGCAATTTCTGTTCTCATTAGAAATCGGTTTGGAATGACCCAAATGATGCTTATGTACCAACGTGTCCAGAGTTACACTTTTGTTAGCCTGATCAAAAAAAATATTAATATTCAAATACAAGGGTCACAAGTGGTCTCAAAAGTAAATTGTTTGGGTTGCCATGAGGGATTACTGCTAAAAAAGAATCATTTAAGTACACTTTATGCCAATTAATTATTTGACATCCCCATCCACAAAATGACCTCCAAACAATTTCTCCCTGTCTCAAACCCTCCCACCTCCCACTCCAACCCCCATGTCAACCCACACTATTGCAAAGTGGATTTTCATACCATGCCACAGATCATCTGATACTAAGAGTGGTAGGCATTTATTAGTGTGGACTGAATCTGAGCTGGTGGACCAGTGCAAAAATATTCATGTTTCTCAAAGACTTACTAATATAAACTCCTTCATGAGGTTCCTGATAATGCAGCAAGCTACTGTCAGCAATGCATTAAACTTCAGGACCCTTGAAATGCTTGATCATTATTCAGTAATACAATATGAACAACTTGAGAAAAGCATGATGGCACAAAAATTGAAATAGAAATGAGAGCATGAGATCAAGTATTCTTCATAACTCAGGATTCCAATAGAGTCTGAAAGAAAGAAAACTATTTCAACTTGTTTTACTTAGGATCTTTGAGTACTATACCATAATCAGATGCAGAACATCTTTTTACTTGCTTTTATTTTACTGTTTATTCACTTAAGTGATGTATGACACAATGTTATCTGAGTCAAAGTGACTTCAAAGTGAAATATTTGAAATTACATAGATTCAAGTACATCAATGGAGAAAATTACCTGAACTTTCAACTAAGATTTAATGCAGTTAAAAAATTTAATTATTCTCTTAAGTAAACTTTTCAGGGTGCTTAATAAATAGACAATGAAATAAAAAAATATGTACAACTTTGAACAATAATTCAGTTTGATGACCAGTGAGACAGAGATATTTTGCAGTGGCTGCTCTTTAGCCCAATTTTTGCACAACGGAAAAGAAAAAGAACTTAGTGAACTGAAACAAAATCAATTCTATGAATTTCAGTTACAAAAGTCAGGCCATGGAATATGAAATTTTAATCTTGTTTTTGCATGATGTCTTCAAAAATAAGGCAGGTAGGGGAACTGGATGAGGAATAAACAAAACCATTTTTTGTGTTTTCAACTACCAGAAGGTTTATCATCTGCACCTGTGTTTGCTTTTGAAATCGCACACTTCTTTTGAACAGTTTGAGAGAAAATATAATTCTAAATAGCTTTATGGTAAGAATTGCTAGATAAGATGGTAAACATACAGTATTGCAAAGTAAGAGTAAGATTGTGGTCCTTGGTTATAAAAGTGGAAGCTGTACCAGGAAAGATATGAACAGGAATTTATTATCCTCTTGGTTTCTCAGTCAAGCCAATCATGGAAAGAAAAGATTGTTTTGAACTAATTCTAGGCTGGCAAATAACAGTTCTTCCTTGTTGATACATCTATTTCAGGATGATTGTCCCTGGATGTAAAGAAAGCTTTCTTTGTGCTACAATAAGGATCCTTGTCACTAATTTTTCCATTCACTGCACTGTTACTCCCTGAAGACCTAGTATTCACTGTGATTTGGTAAAAGATAAAAATCAAATAAGACACAATTCTGTACCCATTGCACGCATTTTACTTTTTTTTAACTTTATGAGGATTTCTTTTGGAAATGACATTTGATGGTGTGTTAGCCCCAGCCACAACTGTACCATGCAGCTGCTTGCTCAATCCCCCCACACTCCTCCGCATTGAGATGAGGATGAGAATCAGAAAAAAAAAAACTTGTCGGTTGAGGTAGGAACAGTTTAATAATTGAAATAAAGTAAAATTACATCATAATAGCTATTATTATTGTTTCTGTTGTAATGAAAAGGACAGAGAGGAACAAAACACAAGATGAACACATGATGCACAATACAATTGCTCATGACCCCTGACCACCCTGCCTGAACCCGAGCAGTGAGTGGCAGCTCTGAGACAACTCCCTCCTCTTTATCTACTGAACATGACATTCTGTTTTACGGAATACCCATACGGCCAGTTCAGGTCATCTGTCCAGGTTGTGCTCCCTCTTGTTTTCTTGTGCATCTCCTCAGTGGCAGAGTATGGGAAACTGAAAAGCCTTAATTTATACTAAGAACTACTTAGAAACAACTAAAAGATCAAGTATTATCAACATTATTTTCATATAAAATCCCAAACATAGCACTATGCCAACAACTACTAAGAAGGAAATTAACCCAACTGAAACCAGGACATGGTGAGTTTGAATGCAAAGGACCCTTGGCTTGGAGGATAAAATAAAAAAGCTTGAAATGTATCATAGAATCACCTAAGTTGAAAAAATCCTCCGAGTTCATTGAGTCAAACCATTACTGTACCAGAAATATGGATTCATATTTACTCGGTAATTAATCTCAAGGTTTAATTCTATAAGGATTTTTTATTAGCTCTCTGGTGTTTGCATGTTTATAGAATTCAATGACAAGTAGTTAATAAATTTTACTGCTACGTAGGAGATAAATCTTGGCTAGAAAAACATTTCACTGCTGTTGCTCCAGTGTCAGCAGATGACGGAATTGGTGGGATCACATCGAGAGCTTGCAGACCACTTCCTCTTTTCTCAGGGAGTCACTGGATTATTGACAATGTGTACTTTCTTGACAGTGGTTCCTCTACACACTGTATTAAGATTCTGGAGACCACAGGACTTTGTCCTCTAATACTTAAAATATAAATACGGTAAAGGCAGAAGTGCTTGCTGGTTCGGTTGGGACTAAGTATGACTGAAGTGTTCTGTCTTTCTTACTCAAGACATAACTGGAGGGCAAAAGGAAGAAAATGTCCCTTCTCCTTTTTTGCAGATCTACAGTAAGGTTACTGTGGACTGTGAAGAGGAAATGAAGAAAAGTATAAAGTCTGACTTTGTCATTTAGGTGTGAATGTGACCAGAGGGCATGAAGCTACAAATACCATCTCTACCTGTAGCTGAAAGAGAAGTACAAAACATTGACATCACAAAATCCCAAAGGGAGAAAATTTCAGGCCCTTGATGCTGTAAAACAGTGCCTTAGCTCTTATTTTACTACAGACCTAGTCAGCTTGGGCTTTTATTTCTGTAAGATATTATCTTTCTGTGCCCCTCTCTTTGTACTGTCCCATTCGTAAAAAAGGTACCACCGAAGAGTAGGTTTAATTTCTCTTTCCACATTTTCTCCCTCAATGATCACAATTAATTTTATTATTGGTAAAATTCCAGTTCACAGTATGCCAGCATGACTGTTTTTCAGAACAGTTACCTTTCTTAGAGAAATGAAGAGGGACTGGGGAAAAAAAAAGGGGGAGGAGGGAGAAGAAAAGAAAACAATCTAGATGCAATTATGAGTGACCTTGCAATACTGAACAGGCATACTCTACAGAATCAATAGCCAGACAAGTCTCTGTGGCAGATCCAATAAAAGGAAAAAGCACTGGTGTGGAGGAGGAAGCCAAGTAGATTAAAAAAGAGAGATAATGGTACTACTACTACTACTATGAAGGTGCCAATGTTCTGATACAAGTTTTGAGGCAGGAATTTGATTCACATGAAAAGTGACAGTTGTTGTGGCTTTGGCCAATTAAATGACAAAAAACGAAATAATTTTATGCTCTCTCTGGTATATAACAAGGTACTGGAACACCAGGTAGCTAGGTGAAAACAGTGAAGAGTACTTAATTTGTTGCCGCAAAGCCAGTAGAAGAATTTTCTCCTTCTTTCTCCCTTTCTTTCTCTTCTTATTTTCTTTCATTCCTTCTTCCTTTCTTTCTTTTTCCTTATACTTTTTTCTTCATATCTTGCTTTTTCTATTTTTCCTGTTTTGTCCCTAGAGATAATAATTTGGGCTAGAGTATTGTGACAGATCAGTTTAGCTGATAAAATTAAAAAGGAAATTTCAAAACTTAAAACCCTGAGGCCCCATTTGTATTTTTTATTAATATGTAAAGGTTATTAATCATACTTTATGTAAGTTTTGTATCTCTGTACATAGACATCTGTGAGAAAGATTTCTGAGTTCTGGGCATTTTTTCTGTTTAAACAAAAGCGGATGATCTTTGGGCTTTACTCCCTCCCACTAAACTTTCTTCAAAAAACGAAGGAATGGGGAATCAAATTTTACTTCACTCTTTCACCTGCATGTGTCCTGAGTTTCAGAAATTTCCTTTTAACTATGGGACAGAAGATGGTAAAGTATATAAGGTATATAAATATTATTGATCAAGTCTAGGCTGCTTGGGTTTCATACTATTTTCATTGATCCCCCCATTGTGTCTAATCCCAACTTTTAGCCTCAGTCTTTATACTAAACACAAGGTACAATCCGGGATGCATTCCTCCTGAGGGCTACACTTGTGAATACTGAATGTTCCTGGACACTGAGTGTGAACAACCACTGAGTGATGGAGACCAGCCACTAGGGTACTATCCTTATTTAAAATGTGTGATATGTTACATTTATTTTACAAATAGCATTTTAACTATGTCACACCAAATTCACTTTTTCTTCCCAAACATGATAACAGTTGAATTGACAGTTTAACTCATTACCAAGAGATACTTATCTTTTGCACTGACTACTCAGATTTTAGCACAATGTGCATAAGAGAATAACTCTTCTTAAGAACACGTCTAAGCAGTGATATTTAGTAGTTTACTAATGTCATGGAATCATATGTTTTTCTTTTTTTATGTGTTTCAGTTGTTCCATGGAACAATAATTTTCTCACTGTCCATTTACCAAGCCTTGCCAAGATTTTTGTCTCTGTTATTCCCCAGACATAACTGAAATCTGGATTTAAGTCTTAACATCTATTATTGTTTCTCCTTCTCCCTTCCCTCCTGCTCTCCCTCCCCCTCCCCACCAAAAGAGAAAACAGCATCACAACCAACCACACAATAAACCCAAACAAAACTGAAAAAAAAAATAAAACTGCAAAGTACCAAGCAGAAAACATCTGTATTAAAATCATGTTTGAAACTATGATTTTAAAGTAATAAAGCTAAGGACCACACTAAATAGATCTTACAGATGTAGAGAACCCTAAAAGAAACATTCATATGGCTGTTTCAAGGCATTTATGTACACTCAGTAGTGTAACGATACTGATAGTGGCTGCAGTTTTTAATGAAAGTAACACACAAAGAAGTGAATGTTGATAAAATAGCTCCCATTTGTACTTCCCTAAAGATTCTGTGGTAAATATGTTGTATAGTAAGGCAATATTGAAACAGATTATAAAAATGCTAAGAAGTCCATAATTTGAAAATTGGGACACTTGTGCAAATAGTGAGGAGTGGTAATAAAATTGTGTCTGTATTTCAAAAACAACTTTCTCACTTCTTACAAAATGTTAAGTTTAAATTAAGAGTTTTGGGAACTTCTGTAGTTGCTGCCATGTTATGCTTGGTTATAGATTGCTTTTTATTTTCTTTTGTTTTATAAGGCCAATGTCCCTGCCTTTCCCCTTCTTTTGGCAGCATTTTTTCAGAGTTCAGAGAATTAAGATTTCACACTGATGGTATTTTTTAAAAGTATTCGCCACATGCACATGATGCAATGTTCTGTTACTGAAGCAAAGTCATGTCTGTTTCAGACTTTGGTACTCCCACATGCCTATAGAAGGGTAGATGTGCACAATTAAAAGTCATTCTCCAAGGATTTGAACATCTGTTTCATGGTCCTGGTCTGTTGTTTTCAAACACCCCTTCAGAGAAAGAAATTTAATTCTTCTGAAGGACTGAGGTAACAGTACCTACTATTGAGCCCAAACTAATGGGAAAAGGAAAGTCCATGTAGGAGTAATTTCCAGGTAGAGATTAAGTGAGAAATTGGCTGGAGAAAGGGAACAGAAAGAGACTGAGCCTTGGTTTCACTTATCTCACGTGTAGTAAAACAAAGTGAAAAAACTGACTGGAAAAGAGGGGATCATTTTCTCCATCCACTTTCTGTAGTAGATCTTTTCCAAAGTGAAGCATTTTTGTTTATTCTACGCATAAAGATAACACTTAGGGTGTGCAGGAATTTGCTCTGAATACCACATTAATACAAAATAAAACTAAACCTGAGTTTGGGACATGGTTTAAACAGTATTTATGGTAATGATGGAGGAATAAGTACCTCATGGTTCACTGCTAGGTCTACACTGCTTTCTTCA
Organism: Corapipo altera; assembly: GCF_003945725.1. Lineage (NCBI taxonomy): Eukaryota > Metazoa > Chordata > Aves > Passeriformes > Pipridae > Corapipo > Corapipo altera. The sequence continues at coordinate 18,170,985 of NW_020884875.1, read as the reverse complement.
AGGTGTTTGGACCAAAGGCACAGGCTAGTCCTAAAACAAGATGTGGCTGTGAAATTCATGTATTGGAGTGGCCGACCTGGGGGTTTGTGAAACCATTTGTTAGAAGTGCACCAGTGAGTTGAATAGGGCTCAGGAGAATTGTTGCTGTCTTGTGCACTTCAACCTCTCTCTGGTAACAGCTTATTTATCCCAGCCAAACATGATTTGTCTCTGGTAGAAAAATATAATATTTAAAAAATATGTTTTTACCCTTCCCCCATTTCCTCGAATTGCAGCAAGTTATGTCAATTCTAAAGTTCTTTGCAGTGTATCCTTCCACAGCCTTTTCAGACATTTGAAGGTTGCCTGAAACTATTGGTTTATTCTATTTAAAAAAAAAAAAATTAGGATACCATATTTTTAGAAACTTAACTTTTTGTCTTTAGAATGATCTCTCTGCTTTCTTTGATTAGGAAATACCGTGTTTGTTTAAATATGTAAACAAAATTATAAATTACTCACTCCAGCTCCCTATATGAATTTGCTCCTTCATCGTTGACTTTTATAACGAACATTACCTGCCAATAGAAACAGAAACATCTCTGGTTGTTTCTCTTGTTAATATTCTGGTGGTTTATCCACATATGTGAAGAAAACAGGAACTTCTATTAACATAACAATCTGTAATGAAATTCTGTTTGCCATTAGAGCAGCATGAAATGACAGGTTCCTTCTCAAAAGAAAGACAGTGTCAGAAATAGTCAGAAAATTATATTGATACAAAATAAACTTTCAGTTTGTAACATTCTACCTTAATATATTCTACATTTTTAATTTTGTATACAGTTTAAAAATGCCTAGTGTGTTGTCCTTTGATAGAAATAAAGAGAAAGGTATATCACATAACTTCTGCATAATTCTGGTTTTGTGGGTTTTGTGGCATAAACTTTTATTTTGTATCTGCATCTCAGTGATCGGTTGTTACAAATACATCTCTGTTCTCCTCAGATGATGTGTTTGTGTAGAGCTGACAAAATGAGTCTTTTGTACTTGAGAAATTGAACCAGAGACCTCAGTTATTCTAAGCAATGAAAGAAGTGAAGTATTACACAAATGTTTGCATTTTCCCTGGTTTAATGCCTGCAGTTTTTTCCTTTCCTCTCTATAAAATTAGCAAAGTGCATATTCCCTATTGAGAATGTACTATATATTAGATCTATAATTTTGAGGATCAACATTTGGCACTAGGCAAGTTAGCTACTGTGCTCCAATTAAATTGCAAGGGGAAAGAAAATATCACTTTAAAACTGAAAGTTCTCTGAAGGAATTTTCTTTAAAAGTATTTTTATATCTAATTAGTAATGAGACAAGAGCAAAATAAGACTTCCAGATGATACCTTTTAGAATCCTTTTTTCCTTTTCCCTCTTTCTCTGCCTGCCACAAATGAAAACCTCCAAAAAAATCTACAATCCAACAACAGACTGATATGTGAAAGCAAATTATTCTAATATAAATCTATTCTGCAATTTCACCTACTGAAAATGACCTCTACAATATATATTCAAAAAGAGTGTAATTAGACTTCAAGATTAGAAAAAATGCATTGGGATTTTGTATTGAATTTTTGGATAACAATATCACTCCTGAATATGAATATGTATTAGAGAAGGACTTTTCTCTAATTAAAACAAGAAAGATATATTGGACGGGAAGGATGTTTTCCCAGGACATAGAGAAAACAGTTCAGTAATTTCAGATGTTTTCTTATGTTCAGACATTTCAAAGTAGAGGTTGCAATGGATTTTATTATTCCGCAGAAAAATTATAAATCCTGTAAGGGTTTTGAGTTACAGAAAAAAAGTAAAGGCATGTTGCGGGTGGGAGTGGAAGGCTTAGACAAAGTTATTCGAAAGAAAAGCCTTGTCAGTGAGTCTCAAGGTACAGAAACAACTCCCTTGCTTTCTAAACCCCTTCTCAGAGAAGGGTTTAGGTGTGGTTGAATTCTGTCTTAGCCTCAGACTGTGTTAACGGTTCAAATTTAAAGGAATTATAGAGGTATGATTAGACGACTTTGTCCCACAGGTTTTAATGATTGCAAAAAGAAGAATATTTATATAAAATGAGTATTTTACTGTTACAAATCATCAGAAAAAAGATCCTAATCAGAACTATTTACTATACAATATAAACACTCAAAATCTACTAGTAGAGTATATAATATAGCATAAAGTAGAATAGTGCACTGTAACAAAGTAATTATTGAAGCAGCTATATTAAAGCCAGCAAAAGAAATAAATATTAAATAGAGATTTGATGTAACTCATCCTTGAGTTACCAGTCCTTTTAGGGAGATCTCTTTCTCTCAACCTCAAGGACAAACCTTGGAGGGTTTCCCCAGTGAAGAGAGGAATCTCCACACATACACCTCAAGAAGGGTTATGTCAGAAGAATCTGACTGTGTGAAAGAGGACTGGACTTTTACAGTATAAAGTGATTGACTGCTAGTCACAGACCTACAAGCCAGCAGACTAGCTCATCTGTCAAATCCTGTTTCAATAGCAGGATGTGTATTTGAAGTCTGGTGAACCAGGATACTTAGCATACTTTAACACCCAGACACCACTCAGGCACCAGCAGTTGATAGCTTGCACTGTGTTGCATTTCAGGTCTTATCAGAGGAAGGTTCTCCTACCACAAGGCACCATAGGATGCAAGTACATATGGAGATTTCATGTGATAGAAGAATCTAAGTCCATCTGCATGTTTAACCTTGTCCTTTTTTTTCCATTATGACAAGGAGAACAAGATATATAAAGAAACAGAGCAATTTAGACAAAACTGCAGAATAACGACAGATGACTTACAGTAGGCTGTTACTGCATTTGTGTACAGAGAGAAGAATCATCTGCATCATTAAGTTGTCCTGCCATCCTTTGCAGCAGTGATTTTAAATAATTTATAGAAAGTATGCTGCAATAAAAGACCATTAGGTGGACAGTAGTGGTATCTGTCTTTGTAAAAGAATTTCCTGATTTCTTATTTCTACCTAAATCCTTTGTCAAAATACAAGGGCAGTATGGAGGACTATCTAAGAAATAAACTTTGAAAAAGACTAGATACATTCATGTGTCCCAAAGCAGGATTAACTATACTTCTTTCACTGAAGACAATTGTTAATATTAACTATTCTTAAAGTCCCAACTGAAGTTTCCCTAACTGTTCAAATTTCTCGCATTCTCTTCACAACTAGAAGGTTTTCCTCACTTCTATGTTTTGCCCTTTTCTTGGTATTGTGCTGCTGTTTCATTTTACACATGATGGACACAAAAAAATACCTTTTTTTCCCTTCATGCAGCAGCCTTCTTCACTTCTAACATCAAAAGATCTCTCCCCAGCTTTCTAAATTTTTTTCTCAAAAATTTAATATAATCAGAAAACACAACTAAGGAAAAACAACTTCCAGAATTGGACTCAGTGTCTCAGCTTAAGGAGGAGAGAGTTTAAATATGCGTACCTCTTAGTTTGTACTTCTAGATTGTAAATTAATTATGAGGTTTGACCTGATTCAACAGACTAACTTTGTTGAATTCACATTCCTGTTTTTCCAAACAACAAATCTGTCTAATTTCTGGTTGGATCTTGTTGTCTTTAAATACAGACACCTGTCCTTATTGCCTGAAATGGAAGAAAAGAACTTTCTGAACAATATTAATAAAGTAGAGAGCAGTGTGCCTTAAAGGGCTTTAAGGCACACTATATACAAAAGTGTACAATAGCCAATACAGCATTGGGCTTCTACAATTTTATAGCTCTAATTATCATATCTAATGGGTATATCCAGCATGAAAATTGCCTGTCCCCCAGAACCTCCCTCAGGTCCACCCCTCTGACTTCCTGGAATTGAGTCAGAGGTCTCAAGACCCCTTTCTTCATCACTATCACCATCCTCAGGTCACATCTCTTCTTTGGAGCTTCTCCAAGGTCTACAAGCCTTCTAGGTTGCTTTGTATAAAATGATATCTTTCCAGGTATGTGCCCCAAACAAGATTTACTCACTAAGGTATTTTCCTTGAAGAGAACATTAAACAAAACTAGAAGGATTTCAGGAATTTGATATGAAGCATGAGAGTTTTAGTTAATTGCTATTCTCAGGTGTTATATACTATACAGCTATATTAAAAATCTATATGCTACAAATCTTAAGAATCCTAAGGCATCATCCTTGTCTTTGTAAATGTTGCACCTCTTATTGATTGTATTTTCAGTATAGCTTCTCCTCCCCTCCCCTCCCTGTCCATCTCCTCTCCTTCCCTTTCTCTTCCCCTTTCCCCTTTTCTTTTTCCCTTCTTTTACCTTTCTCTTTTTCCTCCTCTTTCCCTATTCTCTCCCTTCTTTCCTTCTACCTTTCCCCTTGCCTTTCCCTTTCCTTTTTTATTAATATAATTTTAAATCTGTTTTGTAAGATTTTGCAATCTTTCCGAAGTTCAAGTTCTAAGTAAATGTGGCAAACATATGCTTCATTTAAATTTCTAGTTCACTAAAAAGAAATACTGCATAGTAAGAGATTTATTTAAGTTCCTGCAACATGTTACAGGATACATCTTGTTATTCTGACATGGAACTGTCTTTAACTAAAAAACACTTTTCCTACCTTTACTTGTTTACAGAAAAGAGGTACTTGTCTTCTGGCTTTCCTAAGGTTCTATAGTTGGGTACTCTACCTTTCCTACATGAATTTTGGAAAGATTGAAGATAGAGAAGAGGGATAAGGAGAGGCCTTGGTATTTCATCAACTTTGGCTGCCTCCCTTCTGGAGACCATATCTTTAAATCCAATTGGAATCCTCCTCACTAGCTATTTTAAGCATCACAGAATATGCCGAGTTGGAAGGGACCCAGAAGAAACACTCACATCTGACTTTTGTTAAAGGTGAGAAACAAGCCACGTGTATGTATGGTCACTATTTCTTTCTACACAGGTCAGGTTAAGATGTATGAAGAGATTTATCTTTCCTTCTGTCTTCTGTTTCAAGAGGGAATAAGATGGGAATTCAGTGTTGACTGTAGTGACAAAGCTAGTATTTTTGTGACGCTGATGTAGGGCAGATCTATAGTAAGTCACTCCCATCAATATAAACACTACTTTTTGTGACCTAATAATTTTAAATTAAATTAAATTAAATATTTTAAATCATTTTAAACATTGCTGGAATCTGGAATTCATTTCTCTATTTCCAGTGCCTTGATCACAAGCAAAAAAATGGACTTTTGGGTTGAGTTTTGGGTGTAGTTGGTTTTTTTTGGGGGGGGGGGGAATTATTGTTAAATAAATTTTTTCTGCACTATTTTCCTATTTAGTTATCTCTGAAAAACTGTCTTGAAAAATACAGTCTATTCAAAGTCTCTCAAAGGAGAAAAACTCCTTTATAAAGGTTCTAAAATATTTATGCTCAGAAATCTTATTTTAAATAGGCTTTCTAAATTGCTTTTTCTTGTATGAAAACACTGTTTGGACATACTGCTTTATTTTTCTATTTATATCTTAAAAACAATTTAGGAAATAATATGTGTGTGTAAATATATTTTACCAATACCTAGGTAGTAGACAGATCGACTATCTATTTCATACATGTTAGATATAAGAAATACTTTATTTCATCTATAATCTATCTATCTGTGTATGTATCTATGTATCTGTCTATCAACCTACCTATCCACCAACCTACCTATCTGCTTACCTCTATGCCTACCTATCCATATATCTCTATACTGTAGACATATCTATATATTTATAATGCAGTTATGCCTGCTGGGATCAGGAGAGGAAAGCTAAGTTTGATCCTTTTGAGAACTGAAGAATATGAGAGGAAGAGATAAGGCAGATGAAGAAAGGTGGGAGGTTTTTAACATATGACATATCTACTTTGTGCAATTAACTTAGAAAATTCTTAAACATTAGTTCTGATTCCTATTATTACATATTCAGTTTTCACCTATCCTCAAAGGGAAAAAACACCACTATTATTACTTGGTGTATTTTGTTTTGAAATAAGTGTTACTCATGCTATGCAAAATTTCAAACTCTGCAGTGAGTTCCTGAGGGAATGGCAAATGCAGTGGCTAAGGACCTATCCATTGCATTTGATAAGTTATGGCATTCGGGCTAAGGTCTGACTGGCAAAGGAGAAATCCTTTGCAACTGGATCAGGGCAAACCCAGGCACAAGTCTGTACTTGAGGACAATTTGCTTGTGCTGGGTAGAGAAAAGACTGAGAGCAGCCCTGGGGAGAAGAAGGGGGTGTTGGTGGATAAGAAGTGCAGCCTAAGACAACCATGCCCTGAGCTGCCTTAAAAGAAATGTTAGCAGCAGGTCGAGGGAGGTGATTCTGCCGCTGCAAGTCCACTCTGGTGAGACCTTGCCTGGAGGTCATCAAGATGATCAGAAGGATGTAGTATCTCTCCTATGAAGACAGACTGAAGGAGTTTGGGTTATTCAGCCTGGAGAAGGAAGTCCTTGTGGAGATCTTATAGCACATTCCAGTACCTTAAGATTAAAAGAAAGCTGGAGAGAGACTTTTTACAAGGGCCTGCATAATAGGACAAGGGGTAATGGTTGGATGATGGTAGATTTGTATTAGGAATGAAACCACTCTGTGATTATATGATTATACAAGCAATTGCTATAATGATTTTAGGAAAACAATGGGAAAAAAAAGAGGGTGTGATAACAATTACCAGGGCATCAGGAGGTTGATGCATTCAGACTGAGTAAAAGCTGGCTCTCATCTGCTCTGAAAAAGAGGACTTTATTACACAGCCTGAGGTTAGGAATAGAGTGATCTGGCCTTGGTGTCTGAAATAATGTAGCTGAGCTCACTTGCAAAGGTTGGGACTAGGATCTACATTCACAATTTAATATGCAGTTTGAGAACAGGGAATATAGCACTCACATCCTTTCCAGATGGCATTGAAGGCTACAGTCTTTAATCAAAGCATTGCATGGAGACTGAATAGTGGATTTTGATGTTGCCAAGTTGTGTTCTCTTGATCCGTGTAATGACTACCAATGTCATCTTTGTGCCAATGAAATGAATTCCAGCCAGTACAGGGAGCGGAAAGAGGATAACTTTCTTTCTCTCTAATAGTTCATTGAGCATGTTGCTGAAAGAAAATATGCTTTAAACAGTGGTTTTTGTTCCCGCTGTCTTTCAGGAAAATTTATCCATATTTGTAAGGTTAATAGCATACAGTCTCTATCTGAGACTATGCTATTATTTTTTACCTTAATTAGCATTTAGTGTCTTTGTAACTGTAGTAGTAGTACAAATCTTGATGCAACAGTTGAGGCTTCTATGCAATTGTGGTCTCATAAACGAAGGATCACATTTTAAGAGCTGGCCATTATGTAATTTTAATCTCAAATTCTTATCAGTAAGATTTTTAAAATGAATGGAAGATGGTTAATCTTCAGTAGAGATTTCTAGATTCTTCTGTTATTAATGGATACCTAAGGCCTTTGCTTTCAAATTCAGAGAAACAGCTAAGCACCTTCAGATTCATTAATCTTGATAACTTACTCTGAAAGCACTGTACAGGTCTTATTTGAGAGGAACAAAAAAATGTTATGTACAGGAAAAGTCCAGAGAATGTGCATGTCATACTAAGTGTTTCAAAAGATTTCAGGAGTAGAAAGTTACAAGGAATGGTTTCTATGAATGCAAGGTATCCCTTCAAGGCTGGAGTTCAGTGTAATATCAAAGCACAAGCTTAATTGTAAACTCATTATCCATGCTGAAAAGTCTTGAACTTCCATTTTTGGGTTACTGACGTAGGATAGTGAAGAGCAATCTCAAGAACAAAAGGGTGGTTTTAATCTCACATAAAATCACAACTGAAAACCTGTTTAAATTCAACTAACAGCTAATAACCAAGTTTTGATGGTATGTCATACTGCTACCTTTAACAAGAAAATGTGAATTTGATAATATTAATGCATATAATGGTGCAGACATATTTTTCAAAAGGTAAGATTTAAGCCTTATAAATATAAATGTGAAAAACTGTAAAGTTCTCAGTTCTAATATAAGCAAAAGCATGATTAAAAATGGGATTGACAGGCTTTGCTCATCTTTTATTTATTTGACCAAAACACAGGCTTGGCATGCTGTACTAATGCCAAAGATTCTACCAAATCTCTATTCCTATATTCCCAAAGGTATAAAGAATTTTTTTTCTCCAAAATTACAAAATAACAAGCTCAAATTCATTTGCAGAAATCAGTTCTCCAGTGTCCTTGATTACTTTTGAAAATTGCAACCTAATCTGATTATGCATAAATATGTCTTGCAGAAAGAATCTTATTCATAATTGTTCTAGACCTCCTTTTCATTAGGCTCACTGAAAATGCTGTTCTTTTGATATTAAATTTTGGTCTAATTCAAATCAAACTAATCAAGTTGTTCAGTTTACTATGAAATTCTTAACTCACTGTACTTTAGAAGCACTGTATAGTCCCTAGACTTACAGAGTTTTTTGTCAAAATTGTCATTGTTTTTATTTGTCTAAGTCACTATAAATGTGCTTTCTTTCACTTCTGAATTAGTTATTTTCAGATTCGTAAAAGTCTGGAAACATTTCCATGCGACATAGTAATTAGAATATGGGAGACTATAAAGTAAGTCAGTAGTTTTTGTTTGGAACAGTTCTACTTCCTCCCAGTCTTACACACTGGAAGTCATCATGCTGAGTACCACCATTAGCTCTGCTGTAATACCACATCAAAAATGAGGCAGCTAGGTACAGTTCCTTGTTCCAGTGTAAACAGAAGAAATTAATACACACTGAATATTTCAGAAAACATGCAGTTTGATGACTGTGGCATTTTCCAAAGTGAGATGGAAGTTACTGAATCTCAATTTCATATGCTGAAAGAGAATGATCTTCACCAGAAAATGTTTGGACACAAAGAGAATTTCATTAGCTTTTCTCTTCTTATATACATCTAACATCAATCACTCAGGTCAAATTCTTCTTCTTAAAAAAATGGTGTTTTTTTAAAAAAAATATTTTTCATTTACTTGCGTGTAAACAGAACTACGTATTAATAGTTTGGATTAATTTGAACATATTTCTTACATTTTTCCCATTAAGTGTTTAAAAGAACCCTGGTTGCTCACATTGTCTTTTTAACAGTTTCATCAATCAGTGAATACCAAATGCACTTGAAGCTGTGCTTTCTGGAATATAGACCACCTGATGGATAGGGTTTGGTCTGAGATTTAGGACACTTCCACTGCTTGCTTAGATCTGTCATGTGGTTTGTTGCACACATTTGGTCTACACCTTCAGTTTTGTAGAAACCGTTCTCTCCTATGTCCCTTTTCCAAAATTCCTTTGTGGTTTTGTGTTGAGTTTTTTGTGTGTGTCTGTATGTGTACCTTTGGTGTAGCTTTGGGATGCACATTCTGCTTCTACTTTTGGCACCTTTGAGATGCTTTGGTACAGATGTATTTTCATTCCAATTAATATCTTAGGAACACTAGGCATAGCTATCGTGTCATGCATAATGATGGCTACAAAATACATAGTCTCTTTGCCACCATTTAAAAGTTTTGTCCATCAATCCCTTATATTTTGGATGGTTCTTTTTTTTTGGTCAACCAAGTCTAAACATGCATCACAATGCATGTTTCTCAGTGCTGATAGAAACTCTTTTTCAGAATATGTGCTTGTTGACATGAAGGTACTTTGAAAACTCTGTGTCCCATATGGAATTAATGTGAAGATTAAGTGAAATATATTTTTCTACCAAAACCAAAAATGTGGATTTCATAGTTAGGACATATTGAACACTTCAATAGTATGTTAGCTTCTTGCTTATCATGTGCATGTACAAAGCTATTCTCTACTTTCTTTTAAATGCATTTATTTCTGAACATTCAAATATTTATTTAGTAGCTGGATCTGGCACCTCATACTTTATCAACAATAAATTACATTCCTGTTAATCTTACTGCTGAACAAGTATTTACCATCCTATTAAAATCCAATTAAACATGCATCACATTTGGTGGATATAATTAAAACAACTGGAGAGGGTAAATGATTCAAAGCACTATAGCTAGAAAAATGCCAGTGGAGTTTGAAAATAAAAACCCAACAAACATACAATGTACATAGTATATCTGTTTAAGAAAAGACTTGCTCTTTACTATCCTTTCAATATATTTATTTTAAACTTTTGACTGTGTATCAGAATTCAGTGGAGCAGGTCCTCATGGAAGCAATGTCAAGGCACATGCAAGAGGACCTGGACATGTTTGAGAAGTGGTTGAGAAGTGGTCCCATGAGAATCTCATGAAGTTCAACAAGTCCAAGTGCAATGTGCTGCACCTGGGTTTGGACAATCCCTGAAATGAGTACAGGCTGGGACAACTCATCAAGAGCAGTCCTGCAGAAAAGGACCTGGGGTCCTCACAAATGAAAAGGTGGTTATGAGCCAGCAATGTGCACTCACAGCCTGGGCCAACCACATCCTGGCTGCATCAAAAGTAGTGTGGTCAGCAGGTCCAGGTAAGTGGTTCTCCCTCTTTACTCTTCTACCATGATATCCCACCTAGAATACTGCATTTAGTTCTGGGGCTCCCAACATAAGAATAACGTGGACCTGCTGGAGTGAATCCAGATGAGGCCTACAAAGATGATCAGTGGGCTGAAGTACTTATATGAAAACAGACTGAGAGAACTGGAGTTGTTCAACCTGGAGCAGAGAAACCTTTGGGGATACCCTATTGCAACCTTCCAGTACTTAAGGGGGGCTTATAAAAGAAATTAAGAGCATCTTTCTACATAGGCCCACAGTGATAGGACAAGACAGAATGGTTTTAAACTAAAAGGGGAGAGATTTAGATTAGATGTCAGGAAGAAATTATTTATTCAGAGGGCAGTAAAGCACTGCAACAGATTGCCCAAAGTTATTGTGCATGCCTCATTCCTGTAAGTGTTCAAGGTCAGGTTGGATAGGGCCCTGAGCAACCAGATCTAGTGAGTTGCTGCCCTTCATGAGTGTAACCTGTCCAAAAAGACTAAAACGATCCCAGGTGTGGGGGTAGAAACTGGAATAGATTATTGAACACACAAAGCACTTATTTAAGGGTCTTGGAGACTTAACATACTAATAAAGAGGCAGGGTTATGCCTCCTTATAGGAGGCATAGGGAATAGGGAATTCCAAAATCTATTAGCATTTTCAGTAGCAGGGGTGACATAAAGGGAAAATGAGATTTACATTTATCGGATCCAGTATTTACATTTGGGGGGAAAAGGATTTGATATTTCCAGTAAGCAAGATTACACTGGGGAAGAGTGGTCAGCTTTTCCCAAAACTTATTACATGGGGAGAAGAGAAAACAATGGCATATTTGATAGCACCATACAAAGTCTCTCCACATCCTGCTGGGGGAGGTCAAGACAATCCACACAAAATGAATGTCAATGGATCTTATCTGGTCTTTCAGATGACGGGTTTTTGCGCCAGCCCCTGTGACCCAAGGCTTCCTGTTTAATCCTAGCAGTTCTTTTTCTGCTAGTATCCAAATTTCGGACTGCAACAGGTGAGAGGGTTGGAACTAAATAATTTTTAATGTCCTTTCCAATCCAGACCCTTCCATGATTCAAGTAACCTTGAGAAAGCATCATATAGTTGTCCAGTTGAGTTAAAACCTGTCATTACCTAAGCTATATTTTCAAAAATTCATAGAACTGTAGAATCACTGAGATTGGAAAAGACCCCTAAGATCATTAAGCCCAACCATTATCCTAACATTACAAAGGCTCACTAAATCATGCCCCCAGGCACCATGTCTACACTTCTTTTAAACATCTCCAAGGATGGTGACTTAACCACTTCCCTGAGCAACTTGTTCCAATGCCTGACAATCCTTTCCATGAAGAAATTTTTCCTAGTATCCAATCTAAACCTTCAAAGTTATATGCTTAGACAAAAGAGAAGAAGATATTCTTAAATGGTGTGAATAGATTTAATATGATTTGTCTTCGATAGTGAATTTTTCCCCAGCTAAGGCAAGTGATAATATTTTAGGCAGTTATCGTAATGTCATTTATAAGACTAGAGCAAGTCAAATGTTGTTCCATAACTATAACTCTACAATAATCTTCTTCAAAACAATGGGTTCCATTAAGTTACTAATCGCTTAAATGAGAGAAAAATTTGGCTTACCTACAGTACAGTCACAGATTAAATGAATCATAAAAAATTAACAGAATCTTGATCTTAATATTTTCTTCCTTTCCCTGTTTACAGTAAAACAAATTTTGCATAAAAATACACAATTAGAAAAATCCAAAGTGCGTACTTGTGACAGAATCCTTGACATTATTCACTAAAAGATGTAAACTATGCCCTTGAAAATAGCACAACTATAATTATAATTATCTTACACATGGGCAGCTTACCCACAGAAAATGAACTCTTAGTGAAACACCAGAAATTTAAAAATTACACTGAAGAGAACCAGAACCCCAACATCTATTTTAAATTAATATAAAAAGCAAATGTCTTTTTAAAAGCTAACACCATCCAATCTCTCTACTCTTGTATTTTATTCTTTTTGCTGTTGCTTGAAGAAAAAAAATTGAGTGGTTCTACATCTGTTTTCTTTGAAATAATTTTGAGATCACAACATGACCTAGAGAGGTAAAAAAAGCAAATAGCTTTGCTTTAAAATATTTCAAGTGGGGAGTATGGGTGACATAGAGTTGATGACCAGTATCTCTATTTCTCTTTTTTTCATATGATGGGACTAAAGGAAAATTTCAGAGATGCTGGAATTTATTAGGTTTATGAAAACAAAAAGTGAAGGACTTTTTAGAAGAATAACTTTTTCATCACGAAATCTTTTTTTTTCCCTAGTATTGAATGTGTTTCATTTAAAATTATGTAATTTGGAAGAATTCCCCATAAACGTTACAAAGCTTTTAGTTGAAAAATGTCACTTTTTTAATTTATTAGAAAAGTTTTCAATAAACAAAATATATAACACAGTGCAACTGAAATGAAAAGTCTGAGTGATATGTTATTTTCTAACTCAGACAAATTTCTCTCATGAAATTACACAAACGGACTCAGTATGAAATCATGTGAAAGAACTGTTGTCTGACATATTACCTACTCTGTACAACTTTAGGTCCAGAAATGTTCTAAAAGAGAGAAAGTAGGCTCCTAGTTCGTTAAGTTCTCTTGTAAATCTGCTGTCATCTAGTACCCACTTGTTTTGGAGGAAAGCAAGGACACTGGGCTTTTTCCAAGGTATTCTTTTAAAATCTCTTACAGAATGTCATGGAGGCTAAATCAGAGGCTAACTGTAAAAATATTTTATAAAAATTAATATATTTAATACCATTAATTTGGCAGGGAAAAGTCTCGTACAATTATTATGGTCCTGATTTCTTTGAATATGAATAATTGCAAGTAACATGAATACTTCCATAACTGACTTTTTCATACAATGCTAATGTACAAGCAGGGTCCAGGCACAAAGTGACTGTCATAAGTGATCTTTGGTTTTCCCTGGCTTTGGTTAATTAGGCTCTGAGGATTCCTGTTCTGTTCTCCTTGTATCTTGGTGATATTCAGCTCCCTATAACAAGAGTAGTGTTTGTTAATATGACTAAGATTTAGGTCATCATTAATGGATGGATCCGTCCTTTCTAAGAAAAGTTAAAGCATGAAAATATCAAGAGTTAGTATTTATCATGCTCTTTCTGATACAGCAGGCACCCAGTACTATCTTTGCTAAAACATTTGGGAGTCCTACAAAAATGCACAACATAAGGTCACTTATTTTGGAAAAAAAATAACTAAGTGACCAGTATGGAGTTACTTAGATAATCATACATGTACAATAGTCAGAAAGAGATCTTGTTAAGATATCTCTATTTTAATATAAACAACAAGCTATAGTGTTAGTACTTACTTAGAAACTACAGACTTGCTTCAGAAACACAAATACACATTGTTTATACCTGATAGAAAACTCTTACAAAATTAGGTCTAAAAAGTAGAGATTAGGAACATACAAGGGAGTAATTATTATTAAAAAAAATAAAATTAGTCATGGGAGGGTCAAAATCAAATTTTATTATTATTTTCTATTAAATTGTCTCATGAGCAACTGTTGTGAGTTGTTTTGTGGATCCTTGTTGTGGTTTAGGAATGGTATTCTCCAATTTAGTGTTCCCGCTGAAACACTCCAAACCATATGCCCCTCACTCACTCCTCTCTCCCTCTACACCTCCCCCTGTGGCGGGCTGGAGAGGAGAACAGGAGACACAAAAAGTAAAGATGATGGGACAAGAACAATTTACTAGAAACAGCAATTAAATAAGAAAACAAACAGTAACAGTAACCATACTAATAACAAACTGAACAAGAAAGAGGGAAAAGATTCACACATGATTGTTCACCACACAGAGTCCAGTAATATGCAAACTTGTTCTTCTCATCAATGTATTACAAGTGTTCTGGAGTCACTCTTTTCCAGTGCAGTCTGGATCAGACCATGGCAAACACTGAGGCTGTGTTTCCACCCGTGGAACAGTTGGTTCCAGGTGTACTGGATGCCCCTCCAAGTGAAAGCAAACTGTGGCTGCACTCTGCTAAAGGAATGGACATCAGCAATGTTGGAGATGGCACCACTTTGCTGTCTTGTACTCCAGTTTGTACTGAAGTTCCAGCATATCCAGCACAGCAGCACTCAGTGGTGATGCGACTTCATTTGGACCACTTACTGTAAATATGAACTGGAGGTCCCTTCAAGAGGGACCCTTCCCCAGAGAGGGCTGTCAGCCTGGAATGCAGTTCTACCAGCCAGCTCCTTTGTGTAGGTCAAACACCCAAGGCAAAAAAACTACCCTCCCCCATTCAAAATCCCTCCCCCACACTGAGCCAGGGGAAAGAAAATTCCCATTTGTTTTTTTAGAACAAGTAAGACCATGACACCTTTCTAAGAGTAGGATGGCAGTGCGGTGTTGACAAGGGCTGATAGCAGCTCTCAACAAGTGAAATTATTGACAGAGAAATAACTAGCTGGGTTGTATGATTTATTGATGTGAAATTCCCAGAGAAGTTAATAAAATTATGGCTTAATTGAATGACCTCACTCATTGTCTTGCCTTCTGATTGACTGATATTATATGTCATTAATTTTCCACACAAAGACAAATTTATTACGTTCCTACAGTATGTTTAATTGGAAATCTTTCCAAAAAATATTTATCCATGAGGTACTCCATATAGAGAATGGAATAGTGACTATTTAAACATATCTGACGGTAAAAAAAAAGTATTTAAAAAAAAATCAACCCACAAAATAACAACAACAAAAAATACAAACCATGAAAGTGCAGAAGTAATTTATGTGCACATATTGCAACTACATAAATTGGATTTTTTCCAAAGCTAACCTTGCTTAATCTTGTGAGGAATGCCAGTGGTTTTTTAATGATCACAAGCCATGCAGATCTCTGTTTGCTTAGCTTTTCAGAAGACCACTGCGATATTTTACTTTGTCATGTCTGTTATGAGTATTAGGCAGGAAGGGTACACTCTAATCCTACCACTAATCTAACATCCACCATGGCACCACAGGTTTCTTGGCTATATATTTCTATCTTTTATAGGCAAACTATAAAATCATTATCTTTAAAAAAATATACCTATTTGATCTCCAACTTCACTTAGAATTTTTCAACAAAATACATACAAATAAATGTATACCTTAAAACAAACCAAAATAAAACACATTTTCCAATCTATGGTTTTCAAGGTGTTTTAGAGATGGACATTCACTTTCCTCTTCTATCTTATTAAATTTGTAAAAAAAAAAAGAGACAGAATTTGACATACAAGGATTTTTTCAATAACTCAGAAGAAAGAAAGAGTATATTCATTGTAGTTTGGAAAACATTTAGAAAATACACACACCAGTGTAAAATAAGACAGTTCTCGTCTAAAGTCTACTTCCCAGTCTCTACGAAGTTGCTTATTCTGGAAGCATAATTTCAATACAAGTTACATGATTTCAATAGAAGTTGCTGAGCATTTTGCAATGCAGTTTAGCTGATGCACAAGAAAACTGGTAGCAAATTATTCCAAATGTGGTACCCTCAAAAGTTGTAACAGAAGCTTGGCAACCTTGTGTTTTCAGCCTCAATCTTTTTTTTGACAGAAGGGAATATGAAATATCCATGCCTTAAATAACTCTAAATATTCCAGCGTTCTAAAGCTAGATACAAATGACTGTAAAATCTATAAATAAACTGATATTGAGTTGTTTGTGGAGCACAGATGCTGCAGTATTAATGTGAAATAGTAACACAGAATTAGCATAAACTGAGAAATAATTAGAATCATCGAATCCTAGATTAGAAAAGACCTCTAAAGAGGTCTTTACAGTTGGACACTCAGTCCAACTGTAAACCTAACACTGTAAAAACCACCACTGAACCATGTCCCTAAGTGCCATATCTACACATCTTTTAAATACCTTAAGGGACAGCAACTCAAGCACTTCCCTTGGCAGTCTGTTCCAGTGCTTGATAATCCTTTCAGTGAAGAAATTTTTTCTAATATCCAATCTAAACCTCCACTGGTATAACTTGAAGCACTTCCTCTTGTCCTGTTGCTTGTTACCTGGGAGAAGGGACTGGCTCTTACTTGGCTACAACCTCCCTTCAGGTAGTTTCCGAGATAGAGAAAGGCTGCCCTGAGCCTCTTTTTCACCAGGCTAAAGAAATGCATCTCCCTCTGCCAGTCCTCACAGGAGTTACTCTCTAAACCCTTTGCCAGCTTCACTGCCCTTGTCTGGACACACTCCAGAACCTCAATGTCTTTCCTTTAGAGAAGGGTGCAAAACTGAACACAGGATTCAAGGCGCAACCTCACCAGTGCCAAGGACAGTGGAATGATCACTGCCCTAGTCTTGCTGACTGCACTATTGCTGCTACAGACCAGGGTGCTGTTGGCATTCTTGGGCACCTGGGAACACTGCTGCTCATGTTCAGCCAGCTGTTGACCAGCACCCGCAGTTCGTTTTCCAACAGGCTGCATTCCAGCCACTCTTCCCCAAGCCTGTAGTGCTGCATCGGGTTGTTGTAACCCAAGGACAGGATCCAGCACTTCATCTAATCAAGCTTATTTAACCTCATACCTTTAGCCTTAGCCCATCAATTCAGTCTGAACAGATCCCACTGCAGAGTGTTCCAACCCTCCAGAAGATCAATATTCTCATCCCAGTTTGTGTCATCAGTGAGTCATCTGACTGAGGGTGTCCTGAACTCCCTTTTCCAGGTTGTTGATAAAGATATTAAACAGGACGGGCCTGAGTACAGAGCTGCGAGGAACACCACTTGTGTCTGACCTCCAATAGCATGTAACTCCATTCACCACTGCTCTCTGGGCCCAGCCATCCAGCCAGTTTTTTACTCGGTGCACCTGTCCAAGCTATGATCAACCAGTTTCTCCAGGAGAATGTGGAAAATGTTGACGAAAATGCTGCAAAAGGTTTTACCAATTTTCATGTAGACAGTATCCATCTACTAAGTGGAATAGAAGTCAGAGAAGAATATCAGGTTAGTCAGTCATAGAATCATCACAGAATCATAGAATAGTTTGGACTGGAAGGAACCTAAACATCACCTAGTTCCAATCCAGGTCATAGAAGGAGATCAGGTTAGTCATACAAAATTCGTAGATAATTACAAAGTATCTGGAAAGAAATTTATGGAGATCAAACAGACAGTGTGGCTCTTAAAATATGTAACTTCACAGACAACATTCATTATACTGAGAATTGCTGTAATTAATTTTACTCCTTATCCTTTTACAATGATAAGGAGTGTTGTTTAGAAAAATGTGAGAGGAGTGGTCTCCATGAACAGGATTTTCATCTAGAACAGCGTGAATGATTCAGGCAGTCTGCATTCCAATTTTTCAATATAACTACTTTGGCTGATTGATATTTTTTCATGATTTTTCTTTCTTCTGATCTCAATAAGAGTATATGATTTGCACAGAGAGGAACAGCTTTCTTTCAGAGGAGAAATTGAGAGCAGTACACTCTCCTAAAAAGAATGAGGTGGAATTATGTAGCAGTCTCACAGTCAGTGGTAGAAAGGCCATCTTCTGAAAAAGACAGGCTTTCATTTCTTAAGATTTTTATTGACTGAGTTCTAGGAGAAAATCAGGGAAGGAGAGTGACATAGGGCTAAAAATAGTGGAATAAGGCTAAAGAGATGGATGTAAGGAATTGATCAGAGTCTTTGGAGAGGTCAAAAGGTCTTATTATCTAAGAAAAATCAGGAAAAATGCCTTCTTTCATAAGTGGAAAAAGACAGTAAGGTCAGTAGATTTTTACAGAGCTTGTAAAAAAGCCAGTGGGGTACCTCTTGTTTAAAGACTTGCTAAACACATTTATGAGTAAACAAAATGCAGACTCCTTTGTAGACCATAGCTCAAGAACAACTGTTACAGAAATTATTTTCAAGACAAGAGTTTTTCCTGCTTTGAACTGTGTTAAAAAGTAAAGTCTGATCTATGCCGTTTAGATAAGACTGACCCTTTGGTCTTTTCCCACATAGTGCTCACTGGATCAGCTCAAAATAATCTTTAGAATCTGAGAACAGTCAGACCCAACAATGGCAGCATTATATTCTGCAACTTTTGTAAACCTACAGATTCTAACTGTTCTGAAGACAGAAGTAGTTTACTTGGTTAATACTTTTTCTACTTTTTTGTCTCTCTGACATGATGGAATGATCTCTCTTTCACCTAAACTTCACAACTGTCATCTGATTTGACAAATCAGATGTGACTAAATAGTTTCAGAATGCAGACCTTTGATGTATTATCACTGTGGCCATGCCATCCATGAGAGGTAGGATAAATAGGCTAATTTGGGGAATCTTTTCTAGTTAATTTTTAGAAAAGGTACTTTAAAAAGCAATTTAGTTGTAAGCAGTGAAAAAAAATAAAATCTGAAAACTTAGATTAGAATTTCCTAAGAAACTTAACACTTAATTTTCGTTAAACCACGTGCCTTAAAAAACGTGTTGGTCTTAACACTTTGAGTAGAAGTTGGGAGAAAAAAAAAGTTTTAGCAATCAAAATCCTGTAAAATCACAATGTCCTTCAGGAAGAAAATGAAATTATGGTAGCCAAAGAACAAGGGAGAGTATTCTGCTTGCTTCGTTAATCTCCGTGTGGTTGTGCCACTTGGTTTGGACATTTGGCCACATGCAGTTTAACAGATATTGTATTACTGCCAGCGATGTTAAGGAAAATATGGCTATCATTGTTGGTATATCCAGTTCTGTGTTTCAAAGTCAGATCAGTGGCCATTTGTAAATAGTTTCACTCTGTTTTGTTCACCTTAAGCATAGTTTATGATCTTGATAGCTCCACTTGCATCGCTGTAAGTTACGTTTCAAGTATCTTGAAGTTTTTCTTCACTTCCTTAATTTAATAGGAACATAGAGTTTGCTACATTAGAACAGACCAGCAGCATACCTGGCCTATTTTTGTCTCAAACAGCAGTTCTGACTGGTTACAAATGAATCATGTAGTGTAATACAGAAGCTGAAAAATAAAGAAAAAAAGAACAATCTACAGAGTATCTTTCCCACTCACATTCACTAAAAAGAGGTCTTCGCCTCAGAGAATGCTTGTTGAAAATGCTATTTCTTTTTCAAGTCTTAGAATATGTAGTCCATTTTATGTAATTCACTGTTAGTAACTGCCTTGAAATATACTTCACCTCCACTTGTAGAAAAATTCCTTCACCTTAAATCTACCTGAACAGAATTCTAATAAACTCGTTATTACTGTTACATTATTAACATAATTCTGGTATTATTTTATTAGCTAGAGAAAAACTATGTGCCTCACAGTGACAAATATTTATCTTTTAAAAATTCTTACACTTATCAGAAGGTCACAAGTGCTTAATCAACTTCACAACACTACGTAAGGAAGGTAAGATTTCTACGCGAGGGATCTGAGGTATATGAAGTCTGCACAATCTAGATACTGTAGCTTATCTAAAAGCAAACTGCAAGTCAGTCATTTTAGCATCAATATAGACTTAAAGCTTTTGTTCACAGACTTACGTGGTAAAGTACATACAGACACACACGCGTGCATAGGTGCATGTATACACTTGAAATTAATCTCTGTGTGTGTGTGATTTTATTTCTAAATAAAATTTGCATTTTAACTCAAAAGAAGTTTGAAAACATATTTCCTTGAGTCACATCACAAAAAAATTTTGTGGGTTTTTTTGTCAGCAGAAATTTCCTTACCTGCAGCACTGCTTGATGAAATTTTGTGGTTGACATAAATCTTACCCAACAGTTGTTAGCATGCTACAGAATATGTTTTGCACAGATGAAGAGCATCTTCTGCAAGATGCTTTGTAATTACATATTGGAACTAACTGGAGGACTTGTAGCAAAAAAATTTTCATCTTTAAAACATTTGATAAACTTTAAAAACAGGAGATATGGAACTGTCACTATTGCTGTAACTTAGATCATTTGCTCTTCATAGAACTTAAATGATTAACTGCAACACACAGGTAAGTGGTTTTCCCTAAAGAAATAGTTCAATGAAACTTTGAGAAATGGTCTAGTATAGACTGAATGGGGAGGGGTTTTAAAGGTTTGAGCTTTACATTTATTAAGTTTTTATTTCTTCCTTTTTGATTAATATACAACTTTATTTCATTTTATTTGTTGTAGTTCTTTGACAGGGAGATCAACTGATCAATTTGAATTTTCTTGTTTGGTTGGTTGGTTGGTTTGTTTTTTTTCCCCAACTATTTGCTAGTATGTGCATAACTAATAAATAGAACTGAAAACATATGCATACATTATTGAATTACAGTCTGTATATAATGTATAGTAATTGTCAGTTGTCCTAGTTAGGACAACTGAAACCAGTTCATCACTGGATGGGTGTAACCCAAAACTGTGTATTCTATAGCCTTCCATGACATTTCACAGAAACTGTTATCAATGAACCATTTACACTATCTGCACATGGAGCCTGACTCTTCAGGCTATAAACTGGGTGCTAAGAGGCCTGCGAGATACAAGTTGCTCTTGTCCTCACACCCATTAAGGAACCCCCCGCCCTGAGGGAGGTACTGAGCATTCCTGCCTGAACTGGAGGATATATAATCTTGGAGTCTTGGGACCTTTTTAACCACTTGTGGGATCCAGAGGAAGACTGCAGACCACCGCTTTCAACCAGACTGCAGATCACTGCTCTCAACCAGACTGCAGATCACCGCTCTCGACTGAACTGTAACCACCACTTTTCAACCAGACTGCAACCATCACTCTCGACCGGACTGCAATCACCACTCTTGACCAGACTGCAACAGGACTCTCACCAA
The DNA here is from genome assembly GCF_003945725.1 of Corapipo altera. Taxonomy (NCBI): domain Eukaryota; kingdom Metazoa; phylum Chordata; class Aves; order Passeriformes; family Pipridae; genus Corapipo; species Corapipo altera. The sequence goes on along the minus strand of NW_020884875.1, from coordinate 18,149,534 downwards.
CAGGTTTTCCCCTCTCCTTTTCCTTTGGACTCAGGGGGCCCACCCTGTTCATGCCCCAGGGTGCTGGGTTATATATTTGGGGTTTGTGGGTTAAAACCAATTGTTTGTCTGTATAATCGTACTTATTGTATTATTTTATTAAATTGTTATTCTGACTTATAATCTCTCTTTTGACTTGAGTTCATTTCCCCTGCTGGTTTACCTTTAAACCAGCACATAAGTACATATAAAATCATGCATGTGCAAGTGTGAGAGATTAAAAAATGGTTATTACAGAGTTGAAACAGCTCTGTGTGTGTGGGAGGGGGCAGATTGGGTTCTTACAAGGGGAAATGGTGCTCTGCCCCCATATCCCACCTCCCTGAGAGTCTTTAGTGCAACTGTCAATCATTGTCTCACCTGAAATGCCTCCCACACCCCCTGGAGTCCCTAACCCAGATCCCGTATGATTGAGAGAGTGGAAGCCTCGCCTGGAGGGGTGGCCAAAGCAGGACAGGGCAAATAAAATCAACACTATGAGGTCTCTACGTGGTTGTGGCCCTATTGTCCTTGGATTTCTGTTAGCTGGTTCTACACTGGATCTAAGGCAGTAGCTATATTTCTCTCTTTCTCTCTCTCTCTCTCTCTCTCTTCCATTGCTTCTTCTTCTCCTTCTCCTAATTTCCTTTTCTTGATTTCTGTGCAATTTAAACATGGATGGGTGGAAATTTGCTGAGTCAATGCTTTGTGAAATGCTTTATGTGGGTTAAATGTTTTCTTTAAACTTTTGTCAAGTTCTCTTATTTTCCAAAGTTTGCCAGTAAAAGCGTGTTATTTTGACTTCCTGAAAATGTCATCACGTTTTTCCTGTGCACAGCCTCAAGGTGTAAAAGAGCCTAAGGACCTTTTATAAATCCATCAGGCAGATTTTTTGGGCCTTACATCTTTTTGGTGTAAAACCCCTTCTATGAATTCCTTGAGCAAGCCTGGAGTCTTATAGCAAGTATACTGCAAACATTATGCAAGCAAGTACAAATATAAAACTGTAACTTGAAGCAAATAAAATAATTAGTAAATAAGCTAAATGAAATGCATATTTCATTAGTCTGCATATTTTAGTAGTCTCATCATCATGGCTGGGCTTAGCAAATGAAGATTTGGGAAGGGCTGTACCCACATTTGTTACAAGCGTGCTGGTGGCTAAAAAGGCCAATACAAGATATTCACGTCCGACTGCAAAAAAAAAACACAGAAGAAGGACTCCTTAGGTGGTAAATTCCGCAAGACACAATTCTTTCTGCATTTTTAGTAGTCTAATACTAATAAAAACTTAAGAAAGACTAGAAAATCACCCAATAAACACAGGTATTCATATGGTAAAATTACCATACTATTCCAAACTGTATTTCAAATATATGCTTTTAAAATACCTCATCAGTAACTTAATGTGTCATATTGTTCAAAACCATAACTTAATATTTAGACCAAAAAACATATATCCCTCTCTTATTACTTATATAAAGCCTATTACTATCAATATCAAGAAGTTGCATCTCATTTCCTAGCAGTCAGCATGCTAAATCCAGAGTGTGAGTTTGCTTTCATGTACTTTTCTCCTGTTGCTGCTGTTGTCTGGTAACAGAACATAACAAGAAAAATTCTTTTAAATTTGGTGAGAAATAAGACGTTTCAGCAAAAGGTTTTATATATAACGGTAACACTTAACTGAAGAAAAGTATTTTACTAAAACACCCAGCACAAAGACCCATTCTACAAAAAACACCCAGTACAAACAATCAATATATCAGCTTTAGCAAAACACAATTCATTGGTTTTAAGTTACCCACAAGAGAAGGAAAAGAGTAAAAGAAGAAAACAGTTTAAAAGAGTAAAGAAAGAAAGAAGAAAGAGAGAAGGAGAGAGTGGAAACAAAAAATGGTTACCAACAAGATTCGATGGTTCACATGGTGCAAGCTGGAACAAAGGGGCTACAGGGCCTTCAGTGATGCCACAGGCCTTCCAGCTCTGCCATGTGCCCTCAGCAAGCCTGATGTGATAAGGCAGCCTTACTATGCACCTGCAGGTCTAGGCCCGGCTCTTCACACACACACACATACACAAACACATGCACACTTACAGTGAGTTGGTTCCCATATCAAGAATTCAGTGAGATTTGGATCCACTATCTCGCAATTCTGTCAGTGGTTAGAGTATAGATGTTCTGTAGATATTAACGCTTAATCTCTTGGTTCCTAAGCCTAAGTGTCTGATTCAAATAGAAAATATTTTGCATGATTACAAGCGGTTTTAACACAGGGTGTTCTCTTAATTTGATCTATACAGTACAACCTTCAGTCTTGCAGTCTTCTCCTTTGTGATCAGTGTATGAAGCGTGGTCCAAGTCTAAACAATAATACTCTGGAAAAGATCAAGAAGAAAGCTAGGAGTTGTAGAGAAGAGAGTCTATCTGACCACTTAATGTTTTGTGTGAGTCTGGGAAGGATAAGTACTTACTCACAAAGTAAAAAGCAGGGAAATTCTGCTCAGATTCTCACACCAGTCTGAAAATCCTGTGCATACCTAAATAATAGCAATCTCTGTTGTATCTCTACATGTGGTCCCTCTGTCTTGTAGCTGCAAAACCGCCAACAATCTGTCTGTGGATCATTGGCTGCAAAACCTATATTTGTGAGCCTCCTGTGGTTCATGGGAGTATATGCAAAAGCAGGCAGCTGGGCTGGCAGCAACAACAGCTGTGTTCTCAAATTCTCATCCAGAAGCCTTCTACCAGAATAGGTTTCTGGAAATCTGTCTCACGACACCTGGAAGTGAATTACATCCATGGAAATAGTGGTGCCTGGGCTCCTAGAAGGCTGACATAGTATCTTCTTGAGATATTTATCACACATTTATTTGATGTAAGTACTTTGCTCATGAATTTAAAGTAAATCTTGGATTCAGGGCAGAGTGAAACCTCACAATAAGGAAACACATTTTACTCTTGGCATGTGTCTTCAGCTGTTATCTTCATATGGAGATATTTAATTTCAAGATATTTACTATCTCACACTCTCATTTAATGTCACTGGACAGGTAGGGAGGACTTTTGATGCCTCCAAATTCTGCAACTAAATTATAGATAAGAGTGCAATGCAGACATAAGGCTGTTTCTATTGCCTGCATCTGTCATCAGGGAGAATTAGTGGTTTTTTGGGACCTGACCAAAATATCTGTATTTTTTTCTGTGAAGTAGTTTAATATTGCAATTTTGGGACTTCTTTCATGGCCTTCTTACTGTTGGAGACAAATTTTGTGTGGTTGCACCATCTTCTGCTCGTGTAAGTCTGGTTGAATCGTATCTCAACCACTCTCGGATACTCGTAATATGGAAACTGTTATAAAACTAAATCTATTTTTATGTTTACATTTTGACAGTCAATAATTTATTCTGTTGTTCTTGTCTTTTGACTTGGTATATTTTCAAAATCTTTCAAACACAGGAGACTAGAATGCTGATTGATAAAGATAAATGTAAAGAAAAAAGGCATATCTAAGTAGAAATTATTGTTGTCTCTGTGTTCTTTATGTAGATTAAAAGGTGTTTTGTGTGACTCACTCTTACTTGATTTTCAGTACTTAACATGCTAGAGCTAATCTAAATGATATAAAGGACGATGTATTGAGCAAAATAAGTAGGTATTTAAAAAAATTTGGATGTGCAGCTCTAAATCTATGTCTTGACATCTTTAATTTCCTATTTTACAGTTCTTACTGTATATGAGCTAGCTTTCAAAATTTCAAATTTAAATTTTAATATTTTTTATGTATCACCTTTTAGCCCCTTTTTGCAGTGTCAGCAATGTTTTCATGGTCACCCTTTTTATCTACACATACTCTCTCCTTTGAAGACAAACTCATGGCAGAAATAGGAACTTCCAAAGAGGAAAATTGTTGAGGTGTCTCTCTGTCCCTCTGGAGGAAGCAGGTTAGCCATAATGCAGTATGTAAGGGAATAGTAGCAGTTTTGAAATCCAGTTCTAGATGTTCTTACAGAAATTCTTTTATTTTAGTGCAGAATCATCAAAATTGCAATGAAAATTTAATCCTGCCCTTTTTAGGGTTTAGGATTCAAGTCTCGCTCAGAACAGCACTGCACCCACTCAGCTTCCTTTAGATTTTTTCTGGGGTAATTTTAAAGACTGTGTGGGAAGAAGGATGGCAGAAACGAGGAGGCTATAGACCATTTTAATCAATGAGCTGTGGCTCAGAGGTGAGAAGGAAGAGCTTGTTAGATCCTGTTCCAGGGCTTCCTTCCTAGAAAGCAGAGTCGAAATGAAAAATGATTTAGCAATGGAGGTAATCGTAAGAAGCAGGTAGGTCTTTGAGGGCAGGTTGGACAGATGCTTATGATTCCAAATATGTTTAAAACTGTTTAGAGTCATTCACAAGAATGACAGACAACACCACTTTGTCCAGCTGGATTCAGGCTGAGAAGTTCTTAAAAGTACCAGGTGCAATCTCTTTTTTGAATTTGTTTATATTTTTCTTTTTTTTTCTTTTTTTTCCTTTACCTGATTTAATTATTTGGGTTTACTTTTCAAACTTAATTGTTCATAAAACTTCATGAAAATGAAAAAAAGAAATTTGCTGTCAATCTGTGTTCTGGATACTGCAGCTGTTGTCAAAAAAATTTCAAAGAGCTCTTAGACCTCCACTCATTTAAGAATGACACACCTATTACCTGTATCTAACAAAGCCAGAGATCTCATCATCCAAAAGGTGAAGAGAAATGATCCACAGTACTGCTAAGTGGCACAAAGTTCACAAGATCTGAGACCTACCTGTCCGCAATGGTTTTTGTTGGACTGTGCTCTCAAGGGAAGTTTTCCGTTCTGCTATTTGGTGTCTGGCTCTACCAAGAGAGAGACAGATGCATAAATGTTATTTAATAACAAGTAGCATAGACAAATACTTGGAAAAAGAAAATAAAGGAATGAAATAGCACTGTCTCCAATAGTCACAGCAGTATTGTGTGACTTCTCAAGGGAAGGATTTCTGACTTTTTTATTTTTTTAACTCATGAGGCTGGTTTTTTGTAGAATTATGTTATAAAATGTATGTTCTCCTCTCTTCCAAAACTCAAGGCCACCTTTAAATGAAAATGTCCTTGCTTACAATGGAAATTTTGATGATATTTTTGTCAATAATCAACTTTTCTAACTAGATCACACAAAAGCACATATCACTTTGATACTAGTTTCTAAGAAAGCTGCTGAATAAAATGTGTTTGTAGGAGGGGACTGAGAAATGTCTCGTATTTGGTCTATATGCAAACACTATTTGCATTGTGCAAGCATTATTACTAATGTTATAAATATGCAGTGTAAAGTATATTTCTACCATGCCATTTAGCAACAGGAAATTGAAAATTTTATAATCACATAGGGATTAACCTTAACTTTGTTCTCGAGTTATTTTTCATGTCACTTTTATTTTTTCTTTACATTCCTCCTTTTTATTCCTCCTCACACATTCTTCTTAATCAGGTTTTCTTGAGGTTGCTTTGCTTTTTTTCTTTTTTTCATTTGTTTTGGTTAAAGTCTCTATTTCCTTCTCGTGTACCTATCTTTCCTTACCTTTTCTCCTCTTGTTGACTCAATTTTTTTTCTGTGCTTCTTTCCTCAGTATTAACAAAACGAATGATCACGCATCTTTTCTGAAGTAATCAAAACTTTGATATATATTCTTTTATTTCATTAGGTATTTCCTTGTAACGCTACTAAGAGCTGAGGTACAAGTATAGACCATAACAGGAGAACACTTTCAGGAAAGTTAAAAGACAAGCAAGCTTACAGTATCTGAAAGTCATTTCAGTATATTTTAAGAATCCTTTTTACTAAACATTTATCTCCTGGTTTCAGTGCACTACAAATAAGCAATTTTAAATTAAATAATAGGAGGTGAAGTAATAGTATCCCAGTATCTCACTAAGATAGTTTGCATTATTTCAGCTACCAAAAGGGTGTATCATGTTGTACCTAGAACAAAATTGTTGTGAATTACTCTATTATGAATGCAATAGCATAGACAGCCACAGCAGAGTCAATTGTCAATTTTCAGTGCAATTATAGTGAGCTAGGGGCATAACTTGTATTATTTATGGGGGTCGTGCATCACATGGATCATGAGTCAACCAATGTTGACAAAAACGCTTGACAAATAAATCCATTATGGAAATTGTTTTTAAAATACTTTCATTTACAAAACAGTTAACATAAGAACACTAGAGTATTTAAAGGAGAATTAACTGATAACTTCCTTTTTCTATGCAAGAATGTTAATAGGAAACTTTGATGTCTGGTACAGAGGGTTTGATCACCCAGAGATTTGAAGATCTCCAGGGCACAGTTTCTTCATGGTGTATATAGGCTGTATTCTGTAATGTTTATTTTTAGAGAATCCTCTTCTTATTTAATAGTAGGCATATAGAGTGCAAGGGTTACAGACAATAATGCTTGACTCTATATTTTATGATAGCAAATAAAAAAATTCAAAAAACAAAAATACAAGCCATGTGCTCACAGGAATACAGGTTCCATATTATAATCCTCCTTATTGATGGGAGGATATATTATTATTTAGATCAATATTCCACTCTTTGTTAGTGTGAAATGTCTGTGCAACTCTTATAACAGTAGGAAATATTATGCATAAAAGACACGTCTATGTACTTTCTCAGAAACTGGGACCATTTTTGTTCTTTTTTGACAAATTTATTTCACCTACCTTTTACAATAGAACGCTTCACTGAGATTGTTTCCCCTTCTATTTTTCCCAGTATCATCACTAAAAAGAAAGAAATACATTTAAAATTGAAACATGAATACTTTTATAATTTCTCAGGGGACAAAATTGTTCATGTGAGTGTCATATAAGGCAAGGGTTTTAAACTCAAAGTTGCACTATTGTCTGTCTTTAATTGTGTTTGCAAAAAGCAGGTTGTTTCAATAAAAACTTCCTCAGTATGTTGTTAAAATATATTTTATTTTTGATTTTTTTTCTGATTTCAATATTATTTAAAAATGTCTCCAGTAATTGCAGGATTTTTTCTTTTTACATGCTTTTTAACAGACTACTGCTGTGTGGTAGTCATTCATATGAGAATGTACAAGTTTTGAGCTGGCTTCCCGCCAAGTCCCCAAAACTCAACAACAAGGACCCGCCTCCCAGAGAGGGAAAAGAGGGAAAAAAAACTAAGCAGCCAAAGCTATAGCAAATATATATGTATATATATATATATATATTTTACATATG